>NW_021501527.1:0-1370 GCF_001605985.2 Dendrobium catenatum
TCATCTAAATTGTATTTATTACGTCATCCGGTTCAACGCCGGTTCAACCGGTCGAACCGTGAACCGCTCTCTCTACCGGTTCGTTGTCCGGTCCAGTTTTCATAACCTTGGAAAATATTCATCGAAAGTTTGTTGAAAATTAATGATTATAAGAATTGGTTTATTTGAAGATATGCTCTATATGGGTTTCACAATGGTTTAATATTTATCATAATTCTATTGAAATTATAATCTATGCCGTTAACACACTTTTTTATTAATTTTTCATTTGTAAGTAATTGGTTTTCCTATACTATGAAACGCTACTAACTAGGACTTGCAATTCATTCTACATATTAAAGAAAGATCAAATATCCCTCTCAAAATTGCCTTCTTATGTTAATCTTGTTTTTTATTATTATTAAAGCTCTAGTTTTTTTTTTTTTTTTTTTTTTTTTTTTTTTTGCGTCATGGAATATTCGTGGTGGTAGTGAAATATAAAGTTTAACAACCTCTCTTTATACGAAGATCTAGCACATAATCAGATAAGAGAGGGGATGCAATATTTATAAGAGACATCAAGATTTTTACGTGGAAATCCTAAATAGGAGAAAAACCATGGGGCCTAGCCAAGTTTGAATGAATTCACTATTATTTGCAGTTGATTACAAATGAGGTCCTTCCTTGGGGGAAGGCCTTGGCTTGATATAATAAATTTATGTCATATAAAATGCATTACATTATGGGACTTGAAAGAATCAATATTAATATGTTTGTTTGGTCTGTAGAACCATAGTCGGCGGGCGATGTAGGATGGAAAGACCATAGATTAGTGATAATGATTAGAGGGACCATAGTCGACAGACGATAGTATAAAAGATTATTATCTGGTGATAAAGGTTGGAAGGACCGCAATCTAGCTATAGAGGTCGAAAGTCCTGTGATAGGAGGAAGTTTGAGTTTGGGAAAAAGTTCAACGGTGGAATAATTTCCAGCATCATATAATAGCCTGATGAACGTACATTGACGGGTGGAAGTATGGTGTCGGTTAGATATTTGATGATAGTGAATGTTTGATATTAGGTAGAAATCCGATGAAGGGTGGAAGTCCTGTATCGGGTAGAACTTCAGTATCGTACGGAAGTCCAACGTTGGGTAGAAGTCTGACAAATGTTTGACGATTCACAAAAGTCTAGAGATGGGCGGGAGTCTAGTTTCATGTAGAAGTATAGTAATGGATCGAAGCCTAGCAATGGGCAAAAGTTCGGTGTCAAATAGAAGCCCAACAAAACTCTGGCGATGGGAAAAGTCTAACGATGGGTGGAAGTCTGGCGTTGGGTAGAGATCTGATATTGGTTGGTGATCAGGAAGAACTCAAGCCTCCATCTATA
>NW_021501528.1:0-219 GCF_001605985.2 Dendrobium catenatum
ACTATATCCCAATAGTATTTATAAAAGGAAGAAGTCAATCCATCCATACCTGGTGCTCTATTGTTGCCCTGTTGAAAAACCGCAGTCTGCAGCTCAGCCACCGTGAACTCCGAGCACAATTCATCAACAACTCTTTGGCTTATTCTTTGCTCTTCCAAAACATTGGGCCATCCATTTAACTTACAATTTCTGCTCCTCCATTTAGCTTCAAAGAAATGA
>NW_021501529.1:0-2584 GCF_001605985.2 Dendrobium catenatum
AGATCTCCAAACAATTCAAATTCAAGATAATCCCCCCGCCCTTTCCTCCTAACCTCCTAATTAACCATAAAGGAGTTTAACAAAATGTCTAAACAGCCCCTCGCATTCAAAATTTTCCTCCCAAAACTCTTCCTTGGCCACCGTCGGATTTGCTCGTTCCGCTCGGTTCCGCCCGCCTTTCTCGGTTCCGCCTCCTGTAGGTGTGGACCGGTCCGGGTTGGACCGGTCCAGCCGGCCCTTCCTGGGCCGGCGTAACAGGCAATATATTACCTCAGCAAGAATGACTTAGCTCCTATGGTTGGCCTCCAAAGTAGGCAAGGTCATTATGAAACTTCTAATGCTTATTCTATAACTACGGGAAGATGGTTTGTCAGACCAATACCCTGTAATGTGTCAGTTGCTATTAAAAGAAAACTAACTAAAATACACCTTCACTCATGCTTATAAATAAAGTTTCACAGAAAAAAAAGCTTGAAAATGCATAAAGAGCCAACAAGTCAACAGAACCTGCTGACAATAAATAATTATGGCAATAGCATGAATAATTCATGTTATGTACTCGTGGCATAATGCAATGCAAAGTTATCATAAAAAACTTATCTCACATTGCTTGATGATGTCTGAAAGTTAACCCATATGGAGTGAAATAAATGACTGTTACTTCTTGGTCCCGCATTTCTCCATAAAAACTGCAAAATGCACTACGTAAATTTCACTCCACGTGGATTCTTTTTGCATCTAACATGCAATAACAAGAGCACACTATTCTCAAGCCTTATCGTTCAGCAGAGCAACATACCTCAGCCAATGCATTCAGCTTTTTATAACTCTCTGACTGCTCATTTCTGGAATTCCAAACCAGTGATACCTGTACTTTTCCTGTTACCATATAGTTGAAATTCAGATACAATAACCTAATACATCTCATGAACTGGTGCACAATAGTAACATCACAAACTAAAAATGTTACCAACCATTTTGATATCTCTCTGCTGCTGGAAGGGATGTGTTATATGTCGTCACTGCAATCTGAAATAATCAGAGTTGGATTTAACAGAATAAATCACCTATATCTATTCCTCATTACGGGTACACTGAATATTGCAAATGAAAATGGAATAAAAAAGTTCGATTATGTTTCCTCTTTTTGGCCACTAAACTGCCCCGTTAACTATGGAACAACAAGATACAATATTTAACGAAACAAAGATCAATAGGATGACATTGATAGATTTAGGGAAACATTGCAGAATAAATTGCATTAATCAATTAACATTACATTCTAAACATTATAAATAAAAATGTCATATCACCTGAAGACTGCAAATTGCATATTTTCCATACAAAATTTACAATCAATTTGATAATAGATCATTTTCAGGAGATCTAAGAGTGGGAGGCCATGGCATCGAAAGCTTCTAAAGATGCTAAATAAAAATTTTGAGAGTGAAAAACCGATAACAGAAGAAGAGGCAGAGGAGAGGGAAAAAAATAAAGAGAAAAGAAACATCCGTTGATCCAAATTCCCTACAGCTTATAAAGATCCAAATTCCATACAAGTTTCTATTTAGAGAAACAGGATTTCAAGATAAAATAAACTTAATTTAAATGAAAAACTAAATAACTCCTTAAAATTCTATCTAATTCAAAATAAATATGATTCTAAAGTTAAATAGATTTAAATAATGATGACAGAAACTTTTAAAATTTGATTCATAATTCATTATTCAATTAGAAGCCATAAAGCTCATATTTATAAAAATGGTATTACAAGATATAGTGGGATAAAGACATGTTGTTGTTATGTTGCTGATGGTGTTACAAGATAAATAAAATTAATTTACATTTAAATCTATATAATTGCTATGTTTGCCATTAAAAAAGAAGCATAATATTAAGTTAAGTGTTGCAAAGATTAGAATGCTCAGGTGGATGAGTGGCTTTGCTCTTAGAGATAGAATACGAAATGAGGATATAAGTGAAAAGGTTGAAGTAGCTCCAGTGGACGATAAGATAGAGAGAGTTTCCTTAGATGGTTTGGAACATAAAACGGTGGCCTTCCAATGACTATGTTAGGAGAGTAGTTGTATTAGGTTTGACTTATGTTAAGAAAGATAGAGGTAGACCTAAAAAGACTTGGTTCGAAAATATTAGAAATGATATTTCTTTACTAGATTTAAATAAGAATTCAACTTTTAACAGGGCACAATGGAGAAAAAGGATTCATATTGCCGACCTCACATAGTGGGATAAGCTTGATATTGTTGTTGCTGTAAATCTATATAACTGCTAAAAATTCTATCTAGTTCAAAAGAAATAAAACTTTAAAGTTAAATAGATTTAAAATTGAAATTAACACCTAAAAATAACCTAAAATGCTAGAATAATCTTGAAGCATGTTTTGTACAACATCAATCATGCTCATAAATAGTAGAACAAGTGCATCTCATGTCACTAGTATAATAGAACAATATCTTCAAGCTGATTTTCACATGTGCACAACTTCAAGAACGCACTAGCATAACGAAAAAACAAACCTGAACATATCGCAGTTCACCAGTTCCTAGGTCCTCATCATAAGGTT
>NW_021501530.1:0-271 GCF_001605985.2 Dendrobium catenatum
GCCACAGGATTAGCAAAGCGCAGCAAGCTTGGAGCATTTGTGTGATCTCCCTCACACCCCTTCTCCCTCACCTGGCCCACCTTCTCCTTCCTTTCACAAACCCTAAAATCTCCTCAAGAGCTCTCTCCCAAGAAACCCTCTCTAATCACGTTCCTCACTCTTTTTCACACTCGGAAAACATTACTTTTTGATACTTAAAATGGGCTCCAAAATCCTTGAAATTTTTAAAGTAATTGTTACTATCGTATAGTACGATTTCATATTGTACAGT
>NW_021501531.1:0-6069 GCF_001605985.2 Dendrobium catenatum
AAGGATGGGTCTTACAACCTAACTCTATAGTGAGGCTACCCGGAAGTTTTAAAATTATTTGGGATTTAGGATCATCGCTATTTATTTAACAATTTTCCTAAAACATGAGACTTACGACTTCACTTAGGAGTAGCCCGCTAGTGGGTCTTACAACCTAATCCTATAGGTTAGAAAATCCGCAAGCTTAAATTTGGTTTTTAGTTAGATTTGTGTTATGTTTTATGACTTTCCTTAGAAAGTTGCCTAGTTATTTGTAGGATTTTATGGTCAATGTACTTCATTTTAAAAAAATTTCCCTAACGCATAGGACTTACGACTTCACTTAGAAGCGGCCCGTTGGTGGGTCTTACAACCTAACCCTATAAGCGATGCCTGAAGGCTAAAATTACTTGGGTAGAAAATCCTACGATAGAAATTCCACAAGCTTTCAACATAGGAATCATAATTATTGTATTTCAAAATATTTTTTAAAGAAGAAATTCTTTCTTGAGGCTTTTGCCTTAATTTTTCAAAAAGAGTTGCAATTGTGACTAAATTTGGGTAGGGACTTATGACTTTCATTAGAAAGTAGACCAAGTTAATGGGACTTACAACCTCTACCAGAGGTAGCCCGTATATTTTATTTGAATAGGTCTTAGTGCTTCCTTAGATGTTGTCTAATGATGGGTCTTACGGCCTAGCCCTGTAAGCTAAGTGACCCGAGTTGTGAGTCTTACAACCAAGCCCTATAGACTAGGATGCCCAAATGAGGGGTCTAGGGTTGTATTATCACCTAAACATTTCCCTCAAAGGTCGAATATATGGCTTCTATTAGAAGTAGCCGGTGTTTTAATTGAGGGTTACGAGTTTGTTCAATTTTACCTAAAACTTTTCCCTAAGGTCGGGCTTATTGCTTTCCTTTGAAAGTTGTCTGGTAGTAGGTCTTACAATCAAGTTCTTATAAACAAGACTGCTCAAAAGTTTAAATTGTTGTTTTGAGTTTGATTATGCGTTTGTATAGACAGTAGTTGCTTGTACAATGTTTGGAGATTTGGTTTGTACTTGTTTGAGTTTATGATTTTTGACACTTCGAGATTTTGACATTACTTTAGTGTTTTCGTTGTTCTGTGCTCGGTCTTTTTTCTACTACAGTAGTCCACTACTCCACCTGTTTTTTTTTCAGCACTATTGATCTACTAGCTTTTTCGTACTTAGCTTTTATTGTTTTCTAGTACTCTATTCTACCTGCAGCAGCTAGATTTATTTTCTCAGCATTTAACTTCATTTAAAACTGTGCTGACTGTTATTTATTTGTTTGCAGGTGTCCGTAGCTAGTAGTTAATGTATTTAGGGATTGCAGTTGCAGAGGATAAAACCTAAAGATAGTTGCAGGAAGTTATACAAGAGGGACTTTGGAGAACTTGCAGGGGAGTTTGAAGATTTCTGAGTTGTTTGTACATATTTTTGAAAGACTTGAGTTTGTTGTCAAGAGTTGTAGTTTGAGTTTAAATTGTTATTAGAGAGTTCGATAGCTTTTGTTTTGGAGATGTTGTATAGTTTGTGAGGGTTTGTTCATATTTGATGAGTTTGATAGTTTTTGAGAGTTAGAAAACAATGTTGTATCTGTCAATTAGTGGAACTTCCCCCTCTTCCCCTTTTTTTCAATGCATTTTTATTTTATAATTGCTCAATTGATTGATAAATTAATTAACCAATTAATCAAATTTAGATTTTAAAGCTCCCTAATTTTAAAACTCTCAATTTTTTAAAAAGACATCCGATTTGAAATGTTCTTGAATTTTAAGCTTATTCTTGATTTTTTTTAAATTAATCAATCCATAAATTTTAAATTCAATTTGTTTTGATTAATGAATTTTAATCCATTAATTAATTGATTAATTAAAATCCAAATTGAACTGCTCTCCAATTGTTTTAAAAAAAAGTTCTATAATTTTTCAGAAAATTTCGGCAGCCTCCCAGCATCCCCTCCCCACCGAGGGAGAAATCGCGATGCCAATTGTCAAAATTTCTTCCTACCTGAACCTATGGTCAACAGTGTAAAATCTTCGAATTAAAACCATCCCATTATGATCTAGGATTGACTGCGTGGGGTCTTCAAATTTTGTTTTGTCCCACCAAGATCTAAGATCAATGGCGCGTGGGCTTCAAATATAAAATCATCCGATCGGGCATGGGTCCGAGGCGGAAGTCACGCACGGGCGTCGGGGTTCGACCGGCGGGGCGGCGTCCTATGCAGGTCATGGGAGGCGAAGTAGAATAGAGACGGTAGCCGAAGAAGCTACGCTTGCAATCCCTACACCGCCTGCGAAGAAACGAAGAAAAGAGAAGATGAAAGGCGAACCCTAAACCTCGGTCCAACAAAAACAACAAAGTCGAACAGTGACAAGGGATCGAAAGGGCGAAGTCGAACTGTAACGAAGGAGTCGGAGGTTTCGGGTGAGATGAGCGATGGAGTGCAAATCTTTCTTCCAACCATTACTATCCATCATTTTTAAATAAACGAAAGGGCAGTTTACATTGATTCAAACGAAAGGTTGACTCATTTGGAAGCGAATCACATGAGGTGGGACCCACTTGAAGGCAAGAATATCCCACAATCGAGGCAATTGGTTGAATCCCATGAAATCATTTCATAAAAGTTTATTGATATCTTCTTTTTCTAAAGAAAATTGACTTCGATTCTTGAATGATCGACATCACTTCTGGTTCTATTGTAATAAAAGACTTGTATCAACAATTCTGATTTTCCTTCTGAAGGGAAAGGAAAAAATGGAAGAATTCCGATTGCAGGTTTTGTTTTGGACAATCAAGACCTGAGGTTCACGGACTGAGATAGGCTAATTGAGCATAATTCTATAGTGACGACATGTGATAACAGTAAGAAGAGAAAGTCAGAAAAAAGGTCCTTATTATACTTAAAAAACATAAAGAAAAAATATAAACAAGCAAGCTAGCCTCGAGAATTTTTATACTAAAGAAATAGCGAAAATGCTCATATGAAAACTATCCCTAACCACTTTACCAAAAAATTTATATCACACAAAACACAAAAACGTGGTGAAGGTAATCCCGTCTTCTACCATCAACTCAAAGGAAAATCATTTCGTCACCACGGAGCATAACTGCAACTCAAACTATTACTAGAAAGACAACTAAACAAGCAATCCACCTATACGGGCACATGTACTCTTTTTAAAGCTAAAAACACCTCCTACTACGCATTGGAAACGAAGCAGACAGTTCAAAGTTTCATACCCCATTTTCTTAGTAAGAGGGCTTAATCTTCTAGAATATCTTTCCATTGCATTGATAATACATGAAACGATTCTTGCGCCTTTAGTACAAAATTGAGATGAAGTAGTCTACTCGTAACCTCTTTATCCAATCGAATAGCCGTCATTGAGGTCTTCCCCCATACCTATCCCAACTTTCAACACCCGTATCTGAGCAAGAAGCAAAAATTTGTTCTTTAGCCGGTCGGTGAAGTTACCGGATAGTATCCAAACTAATGTACCTAAAAAACTCATTTCTCTCATGTTAGGGAGGAACATGTCGAGCAAGTTCTTGCATCCTCTTCCTCTACCTAAAGCTACATACATACATAGTATAATCCTCTGATTTACTGTACTATGTAGGAAATCTTAGTCCCAAGAGTTATGCAGAAGCGGGCTTAGAAAAGGCGGTCCTATATAAACTTAGTTTATAAAGGAAGGTAGTACGACTAACTTTAAAAAGCTATCTTAATCATGACGTTCTTAAAGGTTGTTGAGCCTACACATAGTTTCAAAAATGTTAGTATTAGCATTAGCGTTCGTAAATGTGCCCCTCTCTTCACTTAAAAACATCAAACAAAAGGGAAAACAACAAAGAGCTTGCTTGAAAGCTCTTAGAAGCTAAAAGACAATGAGACAAACTATTGTTTTGTACCAAGAAAGACTTTCACCACAGCCTTTTTACATGTGTTTCCGTGATCTCGATCCTTTAATAACAAAAATTAGAACTATTTCTTTTTTTTGTTCTTGTCTTTTGTGGTTTGTTCAGTTTGATTCCTAATTTTGATTGTCTTATCAGAAAGATCTTTCATTGTTTTTCTATTAGTGAATAATTTAACCAATTCATCGTTCGATTTAGAACGGACGATTTGCGAAGAATCTTATTATTTCTTTTGATTTTTTTTCGTTCGATTCATATACTTTTATTTCCTTAATTCAAAAAAGAAAATTGGATTTAATTTCTCCAGTTTTTTTCATTATTAGGACTATATTTCACTTGCAAGCCTGGAGTTGGACCTACTTCCTTACTCGATCACAAGTGGAATCAAACTAAGCCAAAGCCAAATCAGAGTGGGAGAGATGGGAGAGTAGGGACGGGGAACCAATGTCACCAACTAAACTAGCTGTCTCGGAGCTATGAATAGATAGAGAGATGCTCTTCTTGCAACGCAAGAGTGTCTTCGATAAAAGAGCTAACAATAATGACTTTCTTCCCACCCAAAAAAATCGTAGTAAGTAGGGTTCATGCTCCAGTTCCTTCGCTTCGGGGATAGAGGTGAACCATAGTACACAACATCCCTTGCTTCTCGCTGCAAACGGCTCCTCGGTGGAGTAGCGTTTGTCCCCTTCGATCAAGTGCTTTGCTTGTGCCTGCTATTACCTTCTTTAGGACCTTCGTCCCCAAAGCGAAGGAAGAGGAGCATGAACAAAAGGTTGTTCTCTCCTGGCCCAGCAATTCCGGGTTTCATGCCTAATTGTCCAAGCGGTACTGATAGTATATTGTACCTGAACTAGTGGCTCACGTTTTCTAAGGAATGGGGAAGAGGACCAAAACATGCAACTGAAAGACTCTACTGAGACAACAAGATAGGTTGTAAGGAACGTAGAGGAGGAAAAATGAGCAGTTTGGTCAGATCTAGTATGGATCATACATGGACGATAGTTGGAGTCGGCAGCTCTCCTAGGGTTCCCACATCTGGGTTGCGCTTGCAGCTCGCCTAAGCTAGACGTGGCTTATGTAATGGTTGGCATTTGTAGACTTCCCCAGAGATGATTAGTTCCTTTGGAAACAGTCATGACGCTTTAGTGATGAAGGTAATAGGGGTGACAGTTTGTTTATGGATGGATTCCATCGTAGTCTCTAATTCTTTCCAATTCAATCAATATCAACAACTTGTCGTGACCATGACGGTTAGGCTGGGTTTACTTTCTCAAGAAAAAAAAAAGATAGTAGGTTGAGGGGCTTCTGCCAAGGATTTGTCCATATTACGGTGAAGACCTAAAGAGCCTCTCCTAATATCAAAGTGTATATGATTCAGTCTGCCTGAAAGAAAGATGCACTTCTGATGCCGCCTAGCATGATCTTCATTCGCAGCTATGATAGATTTGAGATAAAATATAACCATCCTGCTATATGCCAGTTTACTTGGTGAAACTTGACTAGTGTAGGGAAAGAGCTAACAACTAGAAAGGCAATTCTACTTCCCGAGAGTCAAGATAGAACCCTTCCTTACTTAAAAGAAGAAGCTCCTAGATCCTTCTCAATAGCACATCTGTTATCTATCTTGAAGTCAAAAAGATCTAACGGAATCTCTGATAGTAGGGGTCTAATTGAATTTTTATGAATCATTCTTTTTTCGGAAGTCAATTTCATCACATCAACCTGGATGAGTATAGCCCTTACGGTCTTGATCACTTCCCTACTTTGGATGGGACAAACAAAAAAAATTGCGTTCGATAAAGGCATGTGTCAGTGCAGATGAGTGATGTCGGTAGCCTACTAGACTAGTTTCTAGTTTTTTTCCCAGTGGGTTGAGGCGATTATCCATTTCAATCAGCTGAACAAGTAAAAGATAGTTTCTAAGATCGGCAATTTGGATATCAATATAGTGAGGTCAGAGGCAGGGAGACTAAGGGCAGTGGTTCGCACAGGCCTCCCTCTCCTCGAGAAGGGACAAGGATACATTCAAAGATTTGAACACTAGTCTAACAGGACATGAATCTGTTGTTGATGAGGACATCGTCAGAGATTGCGACAAATGTACCATCAGGAGATGCCGGAGATCGACGGCCACGA
>NW_021501532.1:0-292 GCF_001605985.2 Dendrobium catenatum
GGTGATGCATTGTATGGCTTGAACATATCGAATGTAAGGGGTCGTTGCATCGACGCCCGGGTACAATGTTAAAAAAAAAAGCAAGAGTTTTCACATTATGAACGAATGTGTGCAAAGAAGTTAGTTTACAAAACAAGAATTAGAATAAAAACTTGGAATATAGGTCCTCTTATAGGAAAATTAATGAAATTAATAGATGTTATGATTCATAGAAAGATAAATATTTTATATATTCAGAAAGCTAAATGGGTTGAAAAAAAAAAAGCTAAGGAGAAAGAGTAGTACTATAAAT
>NW_021501533.1:0-308 GCF_001605985.2 Dendrobium catenatum
AAATAATATATTTTAACTTTTAGAAAAATTTCTCTCTAACACTTAAATATTGCCTATTTATAAATTTAACACCCTGCTACATCATTTCATCCTATGTTTGACTAGATTAGTGCTCACCTTTGATTGAGACCCTAGGATTTGTCTAGGGTGGGTCCTTAGGTCTAAGCTAGCTACATGGAGCCTAGGGAACCTAAATTCAAGTTTGGTTGAACCTAGAGTGCTCTAGATTAGGAGATTTTTAGCAAAATGGGTCAAATTGACCCATTTTGGAATTAGTTGACCTATGGTTTGACTAAGAGTCCTAAATG
>NW_021501534.1:0-391 GCF_001605985.2 Dendrobium catenatum
TTTTACCAACAGCTGCGGCCGTCCCAAACACATTCTTATGAGTGGTGATTGAAACCACTGCTTTTAATAACGGTTTAAAGCGCCTCCAATACTGACGGTTTAAACTGCCCCATTAACCTAGCTTAAGCTCCCAGTACGCCGCTCAATCAATCACTCTACCCATGCCCTAGCTCGCGCCAGATTCGGCTCCCTCTCCTTGAAATAATCTCCGTTTCCCAGCCCGACACTCTCTTCCTGATCTCATCTTTGTCTCTCAAGTCTAACCCCTTCTCATGATACCCAAGCTAATACGAACGTTTCCAGCCAGCTACTCTTCATTGATCGAGCATGTACGTCGCTGCATCCAGCATCAACCCCGACTCCATCCTCTCATGCCCTAGCTAGTGCAAAC
>NW_021501535.1:0-353 GCF_001605985.2 Dendrobium catenatum
TTTTTCAGTCTCAGATGAGTCTGAAACTGAGTCCGCCTAGAAAGCTCTTTGAAACTTCTTCTTGCCCTTCTTTACCATTGGTTTCTCCTCTAGCTTCTCCTTGCTAGGAGTGGTTTTGAGTTTTGGACAATCAGTCTTTATATGATCTGGTTTCCTGCATTCATAACAAATCGCTTCATTAGAAACCTTGCCATTTCTGTTAAACTTACCTCTGTTCCATTGCTGACGTCTCTTCCGCTTCCTCTTTAAAAAGCTTCAGAATTGTCTAGTCATCAGTGCAATATCATCTTTATCCTCAGGTTGTGATTGTTCACTTTCTGACTCTTCCACCTTTAGTGCAATATTTTTCTCCT
>NW_021501536.1:0-412 GCF_001605985.2 Dendrobium catenatum
AGTGATGAATTCTAATTGAAGTCACTATCCACTAAGTTTATTAATCAAAATTTTTCTATAGTTAAGAGTGAACTTTAGGAATTTTACACACTCGTAGGGATTATCAAGTTTCTACGACTAAAAGGTCTACTTAAGGATTTGAACCCAAATGAGCCCTAAATTCCTTGAGATCAATTCCAAAGGCCATAAATGACTAAAGGATAGATCAGCAAGTGCTTAGAACCCTTTTGGGATTTTTAAGAATTTATTAAAATTGGTTAGACCCTAATTACCTAAGGATCAAGCTAAGACAAATTTAGAGATCAATCAAAGAGGGTTTAAATTCTTATTGACTAAGGGATCAATCAAGGATATTTAAGGACATTTTAATGAATTTTACATGTTAAGAATAGCTCATTATCAATTAATCAGG
>NW_021501537.1:0-265 GCF_001605985.2 Dendrobium catenatum
CAAGCTTGGGCCATCCAAGGAGAGAAATAAAGCAATAGTCAAAAGTTCCAAATACTCAAAGCCCATCAAAAGCCAACAAAATCGAACAAGCTACAACCACCAAGGTTTCCAAAATAAGCTTAGGCCATCCAAGGGGCGGGCAAGAAATATGCCTCATCATTGTCCACCAAAATTTAGACACGGCAACAACAAGTAGGTAGAGGAACCACAACCAAGAAGCCCCAAAAACACTCTCACAGATATACACCAATCCAAAACTACTATC
>NW_021501538.1:0-240 GCF_001605985.2 Dendrobium catenatum
GCCGAATGTAGCTCTACGTCCGGTCAAATGACGTAATAATTGTTCCATATAGAGAGCAACTTATGCTTTGTTTGGGGTCACTTTCTTACTATTTTTTAAAACAATTTTTAAGTAGAAAATTTTAATTTTTCATACTAAAAAATATCTTAAATAAATAGTAAGAAAGATGCCCCAAACAAAATCTTAGTCACATGCCAATTTATGTTTTATTTCATTTTTCTTAATATTTAAATTTATACA
>NW_021501539.1:0-229 GCF_001605985.2 Dendrobium catenatum
TCAATTTTTATGCCAAGAAACTCAGTAGCGTGGCCTAAATGTTTCATTTCAAAACGGGTTGTAAGTTGATGAAGAACTTCTGAGATGGCCTGAGAGTCGGAGCCTGTGATGAGTATGTCGTCCACATACATAAGCAGGAAGATTTGTTGATTAGACTTGCAACGGATTAGAAGCGATTGATCTGCTTGACTATGGGTGAAACCAAGAGAAAGAAGATAAGAGGTGAAAG
>NW_021501540.1:0-202 GCF_001605985.2 Dendrobium catenatum
CAAGGACCTGATTTATCACGAGCTGAGAATCACCAAACATTTGGAGATGTTGGATTCTGACATCGATCGCAATTTCCAGCCCTGCTAATAGAGATTCGTATTCGGCTTTGTTATTGGTCCGAGATTCAGTCAAACTGAATGAAAATCTCATTATACCTCTCTCCGGTGCTACGAAAATGAGGCCAATTCCGGCTCAGGTTCT
>NW_021501541.1:0-352 GCF_001605985.2 Dendrobium catenatum
TCCTTCGAGGTAACCATAAAACCCATTGGTAGTAAAACGTTTTAGAATCTGGGATTTCCACAATTGATTGTTGTCTGCAGTAAGTTGTATGTTAAGAACTGACGTCACATTATTCATCAAAAACTTCATTTGTGATGAAATAGGAGTATCTAACATCTTAACGACTTGTGTGGCTTGTAATGAGATGGAAGAAGCAGGAGAAGAGTCCATCATGTACTTAATGGAACCACTAAGAATGGAAGAGAAAACTTCTAATTTCACTCGTTGTGCACAAGCAGTGCTCTGATACCATGTAGAACTTCAACTTCTATTTTGTTCCATGACGTATCACCTGCAAAATGTGTTATACAAC
>NW_021501542.1:0-237 GCF_001605985.2 Dendrobium catenatum
AACCTTGCTCTGCTACCTTCCCCACTTTTCTTGCTACTGCCAGAGCATTTTGCTAATTTGTCTCCCACCATTTGAGCGACCATGTCAGCAAACTTATTCATATTTGCAGATGTGAGTGGGAGATCATTAGCAGACTCAATTTTCTTTTCTTTCGAATCCATTGGCCTGATCAATACAAATCATTCGAATCAAAATCGCGTAAATCAAATACGTATAACAAAACAAATCAAATAATGC
>NW_021501543.1:0-210 GCF_001605985.2 Dendrobium catenatum
GTTCAAGTAGTCTGGTTTAATCCATTTCATTTTCAAATTGAGTTTGAGCCAGATCCTTGTATTATGTTGAATTTCGTATTGCATTTTATTCAAGTTTGAATTTGAACTTTTTAGAAATCATTTGGAGTTTGTTCAGGTTCAAATCCTTGTTCTTTGTTGTTCGTACAAGTCCTCTGGTCATTTGGTTCAAGTTCTGTGTATTTTTGTTCG
>NW_021501544.1:0-282 GCF_001605985.2 Dendrobium catenatum
CTCACCCTCATTGCCATTGGAATTCAACAACAGAAAATGCATATTGGGTTACAGGACACCTTTAATTTATTAGCAAAATAAATGAAAGAGGTACAGAGTTTGAACCTTGTGAAGCTTGTTGAGGCCCATTTGCTTGATTACTTCTTTTTAAATACATGTACAGATATTTTTTTGGGGAAAAAACATGTACAGATATAAAACGAAAGCAGATGGCAGCTGAGATTGTCAGAAGTCAGTTTTACCCGGGGGTTTGTCCTTGTGGCCTCTTCTTCCCTATTGAAG
>NW_021501545.1:0-397 GCF_001605985.2 Dendrobium catenatum
TAAATCTTACTGTGCATGAGGAAGTTAATATAATGTGGGAAAAAATAGCTAGTGATATTAAAAATATTATAAAGAATATGCTTGGAGTATCAAAAAGAAAAAATTCATAATAATAAAAATAGTTGATGGTGGAATCAAAATATGCAAGAAAAGATCAAAAATAAAAAAGATTTGTTACAAAAAATTAGTTTATATATGAAAATTCTAAAATTTGAGAAATATATAAAGAGACCCATAAGAAGTCTAAAAAAACAATATGTGATACAAAGATTTTATATTTTAATGATTTATATAATATATTAGATATTAAGGAGAATGAAAGATAAATGTATAAATTAGTCAAATAAAGAGATAAGAATTGTACGAATTTAATTTAAATGAAGTGCATTAAGGATGA
>NW_021501546.1:0-444 GCF_001605985.2 Dendrobium catenatum
TAATGCTTATATAAACTTGTACATTTTGTGTATAATTCTTGTACCTAACATCTAAAATACTTATAAAAACTTATATGTAGTGTTTATAATGTTTGTACATAGCATGTACAAACTTATACTTTATTTTTATAATACTTATATATAATGTTTACAAACATATACATAGTGTATATAATGTTTGTACGTAGCATGTATAAAATTGTATATAGTGTGCATTAACTTGTACATTACATGTTTAAACTTGTACATAGTGTGTATAATATTTGTATATAACATATATAAATATATACATAGTGTGTAAAATGCTTATACATAGCGTGTATAAACTTGTATATAGCATGTTTAAACTTATACATAGTTTGTATAATACTTAAACTTACCATGTATATAGTGTGTATAATGCTTATATATAGCATGCATAAACTTATGCATAGTGTGTATAAT
>NW_021501547.1:0-386 GCF_001605985.2 Dendrobium catenatum
CATGTAAACATTGTTTACCCTTTTTTCATTTAAAACGTCTTTCCCGTTTAGGCTTAAAATGCAGCTAGTATGTAAAAATTTTACATTATATCTCTTGTCACATAGCTGACTTATACTTAGCAGATTATGTTTTAAGCCTTAAACCAATAACACATTGTCTATGAAAAAGTTTTTGAAATTTCCAATCATACCTGATCCAACCACTTTCTTTGTGGTATTATCTCCAAGTGTTACCTTGCCTCAATTCCTGGCTTTCAAGGTTATGAATTGAGCAGTATCTCCAATCATATGCTTTGAACATCCGCTGTCCATGTACCATATGCTCCCACAAGGTTTTGTGTGAGAGCACTCCTATAAAACTCTCAAATGTTAGACCTGGGAACCCA
>NW_021501548.1:0-231 GCF_001605985.2 Dendrobium catenatum
GATGGCACCAGGAGGGCTACTCCAACCCTTGGAACTTACAAACAAAGTTTGGGAGGAAGTGTCCATGGACTTCATTGACGGCCTACCTCGTTTAGAGGGATTCACAGTCATTTTGGTAGTGGTGGACCGCCTCAGTAAGTATGCCCATTTCATCCTCCTGCGACACCCGTACACAGCGGTCTCAGTGGCAGCAACATTTATTAGAGAAGTGGTGCGATTACACGGATTCCC
>NW_021501549.1:0-1240 GCF_001605985.2 Dendrobium catenatum
CAAACAAATCACTTCTTACCAATCCAAACGCTTTATCTTTCATTTTTTTTTTTACACAAAACCCTTTCAACATATACTTTTACCTTTAAATCATACAATCTCCACTTCCCATCATTCACAAGCATCACCTTTCAAAAAAAATTATACTTTATATTTCAAAATATACTTTACTTCAATATTCACACACACACTTCTCACTATTACACATTTCACACTATTTTGATTTCTAAAGAATATCTTTCTCACCTATCAATCCACACATTTATCAGTTTCTACAAAATCGTATATTTTACTTTCCACATACACATATTCTGCTTTAATTATATACTTGACTCTTTTCAAAACATACGTTTCAACCCTTACATCACAAACTACAAAACATATAAATAAAACCCTTCCAATTTAATCAGAATATATCGAATGCTTGAATGAGAATATGAAATAAGGTTTCATTAATTCACTCCAATTTTCATGAAAGAACTTGATACAGTTAAACTCAGAATTTCTTTTGAAATCAACTACAGATCCTCTTCTTTACGGAACAATATAATTATCTAAGAAGTTTGTAAGTTTTCAAAAGATGAAAGAAATCAAATAAAATTCTATAATTCTCTATTTGCCTCTCAAGAAAATAATAACCATCCTCTTTCAATTGCATGAAAGATGCAGCCATTAATTTATCAAGATGAATCACAAATATTTTATATCATTCTCATGGATTTCCATTATTCTTCTATTTACCAAAAGCATTTCATTTAAAATTTGTTTTTTGTTTTTTTTTAGAAAAACAAGATTCAATTCTTTAACATTTGACTTAAAATTAAACAAGAATGAGAGAAGAAGAAGATGTAGAGGATGTAGAAGAAATTACCGAAAATTAGGGAGGCATGCTTATATCGGGTCGGACAGATTCGTGAGAGATGTGGGCTCGTTCACTAATCCTGAATGTGCAAACAGAGAAGGCCTTACGAACTGGGAGGGAATTCGGTCCTTTGATTTCGCGAATGAGAGGAGCAACGGGCTTGGGGGCTTTCGGTCCTAAGCTTCTCACTCACAGGAAAGAGAGAGGAGTTTGGATTGAGGATTGAGGATTTCGTTTCTTCCTTGGGGATTCGGAACTGAGGGGAGAGAGATTGAACTGCTTGGGAGCTTCTCACGTGACCAAGGGAGGAGACCGACTGGACTTCTCACGCGAACTGAGAGGGAGATCGGGAGATTGTGCGAACTAGAAGGAAAGACC
>NW_021501550.1:0-239 GCF_001605985.2 Dendrobium catenatum
TTTGAAAACCAAAAATCCAACTTAGAATAACTAATAGGGATAATAAGATCCATTCAAGACTTGTTTACAAAGAAAATATCTCATATTTAATAAACCAAAGTAATTTTTCTCAATCATGGAAATTGAAATCAAGTCTTTGAAAACATCACATAATTAATGAGTTTTCTAAGTTTTAAGAGTTTTACCAAAGAGAGGATAGCTTGCATTTAGTGGGCTCATTTTATGCCTCTTGTCATTTT
>NW_021501551.1:0-253 GCF_001605985.2 Dendrobium catenatum
CTAAGTTATTAATTAATAAACTCTTATTTGTGGCATTTGATTTCTTGACTTACACGAAAATAATTTAAAAGATATAGACTTAATTATTGTATCTTAGAAACGCAATGAAGCAAATGACTGAGAATGTTAATATACATATAATAAATTCATTCCTTTCAAATTTGAAAGTTCAAAAATTAGTTAACTTTAAGAATTAAAATTAGAATACATAGCTAAATATATAATTAATGATGTGACATAATTATTTAGCTCT
>NW_021501552.1:0-307 GCF_001605985.2 Dendrobium catenatum
GCAACAAAACAAAATGCATACTTTGATAACGAATAAGACGTCCTTCGCACGATCTATAATAACTTAAGCATGGGATTTCGAATCATTTATCAAATGAAATAAGTAACGTCAAAGCTCCGATTCTACATACACAATTAACAAATAAGCTCACTCTCCAAATAATCACGAACCAACACATTCTTTTGCATACTATTCTTGCTAAAGTTAATATAGTTATCGAAAATATTTTTGCCAACAAACATCACATTCTCTATGTGACTTAACGAAAGAAAAAGAGGCATGACCATTCTAGTTTTCACGCAAAGCT
>NW_021501553.1:0-454 GCF_001605985.2 Dendrobium catenatum
ATAGAGATCTTGAATGACTTTAAAAGTGTCAAAATTGGATCTGAAACGTTGAAAAATAGTCCCGGTATCCTAAAAATGTTTGATTTGCCCCCTCCAGGGCCAAAATCGAGCCCGAAAATGAGCCGAGGCTTGGCCGCCGGATATATCGGTGTTTTCAACGGCCGGTCCGCCGGTAATTAACCGGCGATCGCTGGTGATTTGATCGCCAAAATTTAACGGCTGTTTGAACCGCCAGAAAATTGCGGGTACGTTTAGCCGTCGGAAAATGGCCGTCATAATTCCTTTTCTACACGGTTTATTCTAGCGATTTTAAAAACACCAAAAAAATCATCCGAAAATTTTCAAACCGATAAAAATGGCCACCGACCATTTTTCTATAGTGAACGAGGTATGAGCTGCAGTAAACGCTGCTCAAAACAATACCAAAAGTAGAATTATTGGACCGGTAACACCA
>NW_021501554.1:0-217 GCF_001605985.2 Dendrobium catenatum
CGGGAAGCCTCACCGGATGTCACGCCCAAATCAGTTCATCTTTCTCTTCTATATTCATCATTTCTTCGAGGCTTTTGCCTCCATACTTGTTTTCCTTTCCACCGGGACCTTTCAGCAGCGGATCCCTGAACATAGGATTCAGGTGTCACACCCCGATGTTCACCGCGTGGGGTATAATGTCTTTCTCTTCTCTCTGCCGCAAAGGACAGTCTTTCCC
>NW_021501555.1:0-224 GCF_001605985.2 Dendrobium catenatum
GTATTGATTTATGGATTCATTATTTTATAGATTCATGTTTTATCGATTTTGATTGGATTTACTAGATCGTACGATTTCATTGTTTTCACTGATTGATTGTTGTGTATCGACATTGAGCATTGATATAGAAATGGATGGATATAAATATTGCATTGATAGCATGGACATGAATAGTATAGATTCATTATTACTACTGTCTATGGATTTATTGATCTTGCATATAG
>NW_021501556.1:0-255 GCF_001605985.2 Dendrobium catenatum
CTCGTGATGCTCCAGATGTGGTGACAGGTACGATTTTCATTTCTGATTAGCCCTGTCGTGTTTTGTTTTACTCTGGAGCTAGTCACTCTTTTCTGTCCGAGCGCTGTTTTGAGGCTTTACACTTGGATTCTCTTTTTCTGCCGGTTTCTCTTTCCGTGATTTTACCGGCTGGAAGTAATTTGATTGCCCGCAAATTTTGTTTATGTGAGATTGATATTGCTGGCAAGAAGTGGAAATCTAGCCTGATTTTGTTGC
>NW_021501557.1:0-221 GCF_001605985.2 Dendrobium catenatum
ACTGCCAAGACACTTCTGGGCCCAATTTTTTGGCTTGGACAGTCCAAATTGGACATTGAAGATTCTCCGGAATCATTTTTTTGACATTTCGGATTTAATTTTTGCACATTCAGAGCTCAACGATGCTTCTATGATCAAGTTTGAGCAAATTTAAATTTTTTGAAAAGAAATTTTCTAACATTTTTTGCAATTTGAAATACTGAGAAAAGTATTTTCAAACT
>NW_021501558.1:0-1030 GCF_001605985.2 Dendrobium catenatum
GCCATCATCAAAAAGGGGGAGATTGTTAAGTTAGTTGTGATTTGCACGTTTTACATTTTTGCAACTTATGTAGTTTTGATGATTCCAAATATTATTGTTCAAATATGTAGTTATATCTCCTAATAATTTTAGAAGATTTGTATCTGCTCTTGTGTGTACTAACATTTCAGGAAAATCAAACTCCAAACTGTGAAGACTTCAAATCAATTTCACATGAAATACTTTATAAATTTGAAGCTTGTACTTTTCTTTGAATCAAAATTGAAAGGGAGTGATCATAATTTGAGTGAATAAAAACATACACACACACACATAAGGAGATCATATATAATTTATACTGATCGTACGGGATGATATCCGTTCATACGAGATGATCAGACAGTAATCTCCTATTGAGCACATGGAACGAATAGGAACTGGCTTGAGAAATTTTTCTAAGTCCTATTCGTCCAGGACGAAATTAATAATCGTACGGGATGATTAGTTCTCTGTAAAAATTTTCGCCTAGACGAAATTAATTATCGTCCAGGATGATCTGGTCTCTGTAAAATTTTCGTCCAGACGAAATTAATTATCGTCCAGGACGATCTGGTCTCTGTAAAATTTTCATCCAAACAAAATTAATTATCTTACATGACGATTGGTCCTCTATAAAATTTTCGTCCAGACAAAATTAATTATCGTCCAGGACGATCTGGTCTCTGTAAAATTTTCGTCCAGACGAAATTAATTATCGTCCAGGACGATCTGGTCTCTGTAAAATTTTTATCCAGATGAAATAAATTATCGTACATGACGATTGGTCCTTTATAAAATTTTCGTCCAGACGAACAAATTTTTGTCCAGACGATTAACCGACTTAGAACGGTTTTCAGCAGTTTCTAGAACCGGACTTGTAATAATCGTTCGTACCGGACGAATATAGTTCGTACAGGATGATCATCTGTATGAAGACATTTCGTACACATATACAAATAGGGTCGTTTCAATTTGTTTAAGTAAAATCGTCCAGGACGATCCACGATCGTAC
>NW_021501559.1:0-205 GCF_001605985.2 Dendrobium catenatum
ATGGTAGAAGCTCTGCTCTGAGTCTCGCTCATCATCTAAGCAACGAGTGTAGCAAACTGAGACAGTGTATCAGCACCGGCCACTGGGGCTGTACTCCCCACTGGTGCTGCCTGACTGGCACTCTGCCCGTCTGTCATGTCTGGGTCTGACTGATCCATATAGAAAATTCAGAAAAATCTGGAAAACTATCACAAAAACAACACAA
>NW_021501560.1:0-244 GCF_001605985.2 Dendrobium catenatum
GAGGCTGCTTCACACTTATTGATGGTCCATGAGTGGCCCATTAATTGTCCTAGGTTCATGGAGGCCTTAGTTTTTGTGGGTTTGGACAGTGTCAGTCAGATGAGGTATAGGAGGATGGATCATCACTTGCTTACAGCTCTGGTTGAAAGGTGGTCGCCATAGACGAATACATTTCACCTCCCAGTTGGTGAAATGAGTATTACGTTGCAGGATGTTTCCATGATATTGGGGATACAGATTGATG
>NW_021501561.1:0-202 GCF_001605985.2 Dendrobium catenatum
GCTCTAAAAGTTCAATACGAGTGGAGACCGACGCCTTCTGATCACTGTAAGTCCCTTGTTGACTTCTTCTCCTTCTGTCCTACTAAACCGATTGTTGAAGGTGAGAAAGCCATTGGTTTTTCAAATAATCCTCCACCTCGGGGTAGAAGTCACAGTAGGAAAGCAAATAAGAGACCCTTGTCCAAACCTCTGGTGAATAATC
>NW_021501562.1:0-222 GCF_001605985.2 Dendrobium catenatum
ATTTTTTGGCCGAAAAAGGGGCGGCCCTCAACTCCCCATTTTCCCCTCCACCGGTGCTGGGCATCTCCAACCGACCTCCAAACGCTTGAATGGAGCTCCCGGCCAGCTCCAGCCGAACTGCAAATTCCGCTATATGGCTGCGGGTGAACAGTGGGATGCCAATATTGGCGTTGCACTGTTCATCTCCGCCATTTTTACCACTCTACCGAACTTGTCGCGGAA
>NW_021501563.1:0-251 GCF_001605985.2 Dendrobium catenatum
TGACTCTCCTTTTTCCCCCACAGTAAGGCGGAGAAGCCTGTACAAAATCACTTTCACCTTCCCTGGTGCGGCGGAGTAGCCGAGTTCTTTGACACCAAAGAGATCTTCTTCTCGCCAAAACTTCCCTCAAGACGACCCTTGAATCTGATGGTACTGAAGATCTTCTTCTCGCCAAAACTTTCCTTAAGATGACCCTTTAATCAGATGGTACTAAAGTGCAAGTTCACCGGAGCAACCGTGTGAATATCCCC
>NW_021501564.1:0-444 GCF_001605985.2 Dendrobium catenatum
ATAAAATTTATACAAGCAGAAATATAATATGATTTGATACATCCTCAAAAAATTATCACAATTAGGCACGAATCACAAGGAAAAATCAAGTTAGAAACTTGCAAACTTAAATTTGGGATCTTCCGAACTCCGGTTTAAGCAAACTTACAGTCGAACTGGCCATCTTGAGAATACGAACTCAACGACATCAAAATTGACTCAATCCGAGCCCAAATGGGTCCAAATCAAGGATCTAAAATGCCCTATCCATGATGTGGATCCCTTAAGCAAATCCATTGTGGATGGATAACGGGTCGGTAGGTTCAGGGGGAGCCCTTGTGTCAAATAAGAACTGGGTTTTTTTTTTTTTTAAATCGATCCCACATATTAGGCTTTTGTTGGGTAAAGACTAAAGAAGCCTTAGATGCGTAAATTTCTTCTCATTATTATGTACTATATGATTTT
>NW_021501565.1:0-215 GCF_001605985.2 Dendrobium catenatum
AAAAAATACAACGCAAATATCAGAAAGAGAAAAGAAGACGCCATCAGAAATATTATTGGTTAATATCAGGACTGAAACACTATGTCTCACTGAATTTTTTTTTTAATTCCCTCACAAATAAATTTCCAAGACATTCTTCATCATAAAAAAAAAATGACATCATACTTAAAAAAAAAAAAATTGTTAATAAATAAATGCCAGAAGAGAAATGGTAA
>NW_021501566.1:0-622 GCF_001605985.2 Dendrobium catenatum
TTAATTACATCGTAGGAAATAAAAGTTTCCTACGAAGACTCTCGATTAAAATAGCGGTGTAAATTTTATTTAAGATTTTGAAGTTAGATATCAAAGGAAGTTTTTAGAATTTCAAGTGGGATTGGTTCAATGTTGAAAAGTTATTTTCAGAGTCAAAGGAAGAGGAGTAGGGAGTGTTTTGAGATTCTGAATTATTTCAGAAACACCCCAGTCTATCCTAAGTGTTGAGCTTAAATTTGATTGAAAGCGATTTTTAGTTTGAGCGGTCAGTTTTATTAGAAATTTGGGATTTAATTCCCGAAAGTTGAGGTCTTATGGCCCGAGCCAACCTCGGAACCTAAATTTAAATTGGGCACTGAAAATTAGTACCCCGAACCTAGCTAGTGTAATATGAATTTGGTCTTCCCCGGCTTATATTGGGGAGCAAGCTAAACCACCTAAACGATTTTAAAATATGAGTCCGGTCTTTTTGTAGAGTGGTAGGGACGTTGTTTAATAAAGGTTTTAAGAATGGGGCCGACTTCTAGAGCAGATCCTAATTGGCCCCTTTGACTTATGTTGGGTTTTTTATGTCAAAGTAAATTCAATTAAATATTAGACTCGATTTTAATTTGTTACTAAT
>NW_021501567.1:0-425 GCF_001605985.2 Dendrobium catenatum
CCCGCAGTCCCTAAGTCGAGGTCGCTGAATCTATCTCGAAGTCAAAGGTTTTTTGTTTTCTATTTTCTGCATTCGCTACTTCTACCGAATCCAGCCGAATCTGTCCCGAAGTTGAAGTCGTTGTTTCCGCTGAATCGTCCCGCAGAGCAGTTCTTCTGCCAAATCCGCCCCCTCCTTCGTCTGTTCCAATAAAAAGTCTTACTAGCTGACTCTGATTTGCAACCTCCGTCTGTTCCGCACAGCTTTGTTGTTTTACACGGCTATTTCTTACAAGAATTTAGAACTTAACAGGTATGATCGGTACATGCTCGGTACCGCTAAGTAAATGCTCGGTACCGCTATGTAAATGATGGATACCGCTCGGTACCACTAGTTACTTGCTCTGTACCGCTCGGTACAACTAGGTACACGCTCGGTACACACTC
>NW_021501568.1:0-601 GCF_001605985.2 Dendrobium catenatum
TGGAGCCACTATTCAATTTGGTGGGCTACAATTCTCTACAGCTACTGCGAGCGCTGCTGCTATTCCAGTATACGACATTAATACTGAAAAGCCTGTTAGGAGGCCTTATGCTACTGATGTTGCTGCTCGTCACGTGCATCCACCGCCACGACGACCACAACCATCCCGAGTTAATACTGCAAATGAATTCCCCCAGAAGAGGGTCTCAGTCTTCAAAAGGCTGTCGAATTCTGAAACCCCGACAACAAGAAGGGTTATGGCCAGGAAACAAATTTCTGTGAAGCATGCTACTACCACCACTCTGCCGACTGGGATATCTATGCCTGGAAGGAATGATGTTGAGGTCTCCTCATCTGGAGGAAAGCCATCAAGAAGGCAGAGGAGAAGGATGAATGCAGAGCTGCAAGCTCAGCAGTTGCTAAAAGTCCACCCATCCACACTACCTGCTCAGGAACCAGAAGCGAGTGTTTCTACCCAGAATAAGTTTAAGAATTTGAAATGAGTAAAACGGAACAGCTCTACTGGTGAACTTAAACAATCATTTTGGGAGCAACAACCCCAAGACCTTGCTCCTCAAAAGAAGAAAGAGCCCGAGACTTTG
>NW_021501569.1:0-246 GCF_001605985.2 Dendrobium catenatum
ACTTTGCTTTTCATATGGCCAATCACTACATTGACTTCATCGCTTGTGTGAACCCAAAAAGTAATATAAACAATGCGAATATATGGTGCTTACACTGCTAATAATTTGGGCTTTCGCATTCGCAGTATTTTTTTTTTGCATACTATAATGATAAAAACACCTACTAAGTTCTTTGTAGTGGTTTACTAACCACTGCATGTTTGTTGTATTTGTATCAGTGGTTTTATGAGCATGGGCGAAGGGAGG
>NW_021501570.1:0-598 GCF_001605985.2 Dendrobium catenatum
TCATCTTTCCTTCAGCGAGCTTATGATCAGGTAAGGAGGAAACCTCTTCATCTCTTCACAAATCAATTCTACCAATGTTCATCATCAGCGTCCCAACTTTGTGTAGGCAGTTTTTCAAGTGCTCCTCCAATATTTCTCCCTGTCAATAGCTCCTCTGTCAGTTCTACTATGTTTAATGGTTACGGGATTTCTGCAGTGATACGACAACCATACCGCTATCTACAAATACTTCCATCACTGCAACTAAGAAAGGGAAATAGGTCAACAGACATGGATAATACTAATAATAGCTTGGTATTATAGTGAGGAATCAGATCACTAGTCATTTTCTTCAAATGTAATAATAATAGCAACAATAGAGACCAATTGATGATAATAGTGTTAGTTAGACCTTCTCACTTTCCATCGTGCCCAATTTAAATGGCGCTTTCATCTTATTGACTTTCCATTCTCTACTAAGCAGCACCGATAGTATGCTTTCTGTTTAGCTCTTTTTTTTTAAATAAAATATTATTCCAAAATAACTTCAGTATTGTTTTCTCTTGTATGATGTTGCTTGATATATATAATAAAAATCACTTAATATCAGTGTTTTCTC
>NW_021501571.1:0-509 GCF_001605985.2 Dendrobium catenatum
TCTCCTAACACTTTTTGGAAGATTTGTTTTTGCCCTTGTGTGTACTAACATTTCAGGAAAATCGAACTCCAAACTATTGAAAACTTCAAATCAAATTCAGCATAAGATATATTATATTTTGAAGTTTGTAAATTTTTGTTTGAATTAAGTTTGAGTGAGAGTAATTATAATTGAGTGAATAAACACACACACACTTAAGGAGATCTTAAAATTTTGTACTGATCGTACGGGACGAATATAATTCATACTGGACGATCAGGTCAATTATCTCCTTATAAGAGCAATGGAACAAACAGGATTTGAAGGAAATTTTTCTAAGTCTTGATCGTCTAGGACGAAATCACTTTCGTCCCAGGACGAGTTGGGCTCTATAAAATTTTCGTTCAGACAAAATCTATAATCGAACCAAGACGAGTTGGGCTCTGTAAAAAATTTGTCCAGACGAAATCTAAATAGTCCCAGGACTAATTTTTCTCTGTAAAAATTTCGTTCAAACGAAATCCATAATC
>NW_021501572.1:0-306 GCF_001605985.2 Dendrobium catenatum
ATGCCGTATCATTTGCCCCCCTATTTTCGGACGTCGATGCTCCATAAGTCCGAAAATATATGTGTCGATATTTTTTTTTGAGAATTTTTGGACGTGATTTGTATTTCCAAAATATTTTAATAATCTGCTCTTTCTCTCGGAAAAAATGCAAAACTCTAATCTCCTGGCTTAGATAAAGTGATCCATTGGTATTGCAAATTAAGACATCGAGAACCATCCCCTCCTTTAAAAAGCTTGAATGTTTATTTGCAAATGAGGCAGTACAGAGGTGTTGAACGGTTGAACCTATATGCTTAGGAATTACCG
>NW_021501573.1:0-1129 GCF_001605985.2 Dendrobium catenatum
ACATGATCCTTTCACATATACATAAACATTCATATTACATAATAATTTTAATTTTTTATTTTTATCATCACATATACATTTTGAATTAACATCATCATGTACGTAATAGTATTCAAATAAAAATAAATAACTGAATATACACGATATTACATTTAGAATTGAAATAAAAATAAAATAATGTAATTGTCATAAACAACTGTAATTACTAACTTTAATTATTCTTGTGCTTCAATTCATTTTAAATAGTTGATCCTTAGATAGCCTACCTTAATGTAACCTAAAGTTACGTACACAATTATATAAACTATTATTATCTCTAAATTTCATAATTTCACATAAATGTTTCCTAAATGAAAACATATATCAAATTTCTTTTTGAGATTTCTTTTTGGCTTCAATGCTTTACCTTCATGCACTAGGTTAATCCAAACCTCCATTGTTCCAAATAATTTTAAATTGTATTAATCATTGTTGAATAGCTTTACTAAAGTAAATATTGTCACAATAACGTTAAATTGATTTGGTAACTTTAAAAACAACTTCAAAGTTATCGGTCATCATTTACTGATAATTTTTAATGTGATTGAAAGATAAATATTATAAACTAAATTTAATTACCTCAATAAATCAAATCTTTCCTCTTTCCTCATTGAAAAGAACTTTCACCAACTAGATTTCTTCATGCATGAATTTTCTTCCTACTGAAAATCAGATACTGTTGTTTTCCATCAAAATAAACTTATATAGATTTATTTTCTCTAAATTTTGACATAAGATAAAATATGAAATAAAAAATTCACTTATATTTTTCTTTGGCTTCAAAAAAGAGTGAATTTCCAACTCAAATGCCTTTCTTATCTTTCCAAATTTCTTCACCTGCACTCATTTGAATCATATATCCCTTTCTTATGCTTTTCATTTCTAAACACTCAACTACGCTCGCACGCCCGATCGAGCCTGCAACCTATGCCCGCTCACGCCTTCTTCTCGCTCGATTTGCAGCTAGATCACGCCTGCTTTGTCTGGTTAGCTATTAGGTAGGGCCAGTTCAATTGAACCGATTGGACCGATTATTACATCAAAGAACACTAAAAAAATTAGAGTAAAATTCAAGATCTCAAGATTTAGG
>NW_021501574.1:0-210 GCF_001605985.2 Dendrobium catenatum
CACTTTCAATATAACATAAGTATAACATGGACTTCCAAAATCATAAATAACTATTAACCTTGCTTTTTTTCATCTAATTGGATTGAATCTACTCAATAGTATTTTTACCCTTGCCTAAAATAAGATAAGCAATGGAGAGTCTATATTGAGAAGGTTAATCTCATGCCCCATTATGATATTTAATTCATACAACATTCACTCCATAATAAT
>NW_021501575.1:0-635 GCF_001605985.2 Dendrobium catenatum
TCTCTCTCTCTCTCTCTCTCTCTCTCTCCATATGTTGGAAGGTGTGTAATGAATCAGGCTAAAAGACACAACTCTCCTTGGCCTATTGGTTGAGAGCTTAGGCTTCCAACTAAGAGGTCCAAGGTTCGAGTCTATGTGTTTGCGTTTGTGTGTGTGAGTTTGCCTTAATTGGCCTAAATGTCCCAAAAAAAAAAATCAGGCTTTTAACTTAGAGAGAGGAATGGGGCTCAGAGAGAAGAAAGGGCAATGTCATTTTCATCTTCTGAAGCATTTGGATATGAACGCATATGGGATTGTATCATTGAAGAAGAACTCAGCTCAACTTGTTGGGGTGGTTTGGGAGAAATTATTAGGTGCGGAGTGCGTCCGTAGACTAATAAAAAAGCGTCACGTCACTTCATTGGTGGTATCCAGCTCGGTACCCGCACTCGGTACCGCTAGATACCCAGTACTTGTGCGGACGGTTCTCCCGTCTGAACTCCGCACCTAATAATTCCTCGTGGTTTGAAGTTTTGACTATCAATCAATAGTTTTTTGGTTCGAGCCTTGTGTGTGTGAGTTTGTCTTAATTGATCACATGTCTCCAAAAAAAAAAATTTGAAGACGAGATTGTTATGTGAGCCAGCTGATAATAA
>NW_021501576.1:0-222 GCF_001605985.2 Dendrobium catenatum
ATCCGGCGACGTCAGACCAGCAGCATCAGAAAAATCGAAGTCAGATTCACCCGCAGACGACTCCAACCAGTTCAAATGATTCCTAATATCCAGTCCAGTGCTGTCACCTAATGAATTGCCCACAAATCGCGTATCAACTAAATTAACAGGAACTTCGATGTAATTATTAGAAATCGTAGAGATCTCATTATGAGCTGGAGGCAAAGGTTTAGGTAAAACCAC
>NW_021501577.1:0-235 GCF_001605985.2 Dendrobium catenatum
TCTGTCAAGGGGAAGTTGTGCAATCTTTAGGAAAAAATCTATTTTCTAAGACTAATTTTTAAACTGCTTCATATTCATTTTATGCATTCGAGTCAATTAGCATGCATTGCATTATATACAAATTAAAAAGAGTCTAAAATATTAATTACATTTATAGACATTTTTCACCCTACATAAGTTGAGTGGCCAATTAGGATCTGTCTTAGATGTCGGCCCCCAATTCATTAAAACTTAA
>NW_021501578.1:0-255 GCF_001605985.2 Dendrobium catenatum
AAGGGGACCTTGTAGACCTGGGGTGAATGTTTGTCTATGGGGATAAATTTGAATCCACCTTAGCTGACAGAGGGCTTTTTGCCCTATCGATTGTATCCTATTGATTCATATCTCAAAGATTTGATGCCAGTAAGGAGCGTATTAGCTCTGGCCATAACCGGTATTTCGTGGTGCCATTTGGCAGCAAAACCACTCGGTTCAGAGGGTTCCAGGTCATAACCGTTTATCCTGCGGTGCCATTTGGCGGCAGACCGC
>NW_021501579.1:0-1423 GCF_001605985.2 Dendrobium catenatum
AAACAAGCACCTCATAGCATGAGTTTAAAAATTAAACAGCAGGTGATCGTTGAAACTAAAAAACTTATAAAAGCTGGATTTATTCGTGAAGAGAAGTATCCTACCTCTCTTGCCAATGTTGTTCCAGTCTGGAAGAAGAGTGGACAGATTTATGCCTGCATTGACTTATATGATTTGGATAAGGCATGTCCAAAGGATGATTTTTCCCTTCCTATCCCCGAACTTATGGTAGATATTGCTTCATTCCATAGCATTTTCTCTTTAATGGATGGTTCATCTGATTATAATCAGAAAAAGATGGCTCCTAAAGATGAAAAATTTATTGCATTCTGTACACTTATAGGTGTATTTTATTACAAGGTGATGCCCTTCAGCCTCAAGGAAGCTGGGGCCACCTATCAACATGCTATGACTATTATCTTTGATGAGATGATACATGAGCAAGTTGAGTACTATGTGGATGATCTGCTGGTCAAAAGCAAGGTCCGTGGAGATCACCTTCGAAATTTTCAAATCATTTTTAAACGTCTGCTCAAATATGATTTAAAAAAGAATCCTTTAAAATGCATATTTAGAGTTAGTGCAGGAAAATTCTTAGGGTTTATAGTTCGCTATCGGGGCATTGAGATAGATCCTTCTATGATCAAAGCCAAAGTGGATTTGAAACCCCCTAAAAGTCTTATCCAGTTGAGATTCTTTCAGGCTTGCTTGCTTTCTTATGGAGATTTATCTCTGACCTTAATGGTTGGTGTCATCCCTTTGCTGCCTAGTAAAGAAGGATGACTGGTTTCATTGGGATGAGCATTATTAGGAGGCCTTTGATAGTATAAAGTATTACTTGATGAACCCCCCTATTTTAGTTGCACCTATCCCAAGTAGGCCGTTGATTATCTACACTACGGCCCTTGATGAGTCCCTTGTTGACCTCATTTTTATATGAGGTCTCTTGGACCAATCCAGACCCTAAATCACCAATTCAACTTCTAGGATCCTCCTAGAATCTCAACCTTAGGATCTACCTAGATCTTAGAAATCCAAACCAAAATCCAAGGCTAATGGTCCAAATCCTAAAAATCTTTTTCAATGAATTTTCAAACACTTCAAAACTTAATCAAAAGACCTTTGATTCAGAGTCTATTACTTCCACAGTGATAAGACATGTCTCTGGAGGTAATCCTCCAAATGTGAGCCCATTCTGAGGTCTCTAACCTCAGAAATGTTGCAAATTTAATTTCATGGATTATGTTTTGATGATTGGCAAACATTCTTACTTCTCTTGGACTGTCTTTTACTACTGACTTTTCAGAAATCAAAGATCGGATGGAAAAACAAAGCAAGCTCAAGATTGGATAGATTAGGGTTGAGTTAGTCTGTAAATTTTATTTTCCCTTATTGAGTCAATTGTAATCTTTGGTGTGACTGA
>NW_021501580.1:0-313 GCF_001605985.2 Dendrobium catenatum
ACTGATAAAAATTCAAATTCTGAACCAAGGAACAATCATAGATAATATTACAAAGTGTGAAATGATGACAGGAAATGAATCATTTTTATGTTGCAATGCTCAAGTTGTTCAGAATAACATTATCTCCTCTAATATGGAAAAAGTTTGAATATGTGAATATGCTGCTTTAAATGATAGTGTGGAAATCTCTTCATTTCCAACAAGACCATATGTTGTTCCGACAACAAATGCTTGGAAGAAAAGGGAAAACATCAAGGTCTCAAATTTAGATCTGGTAAATTTTCTATTTGAAGATGGTAATATTGTTAAACTG
>NW_021501581.1:0-280 GCF_001605985.2 Dendrobium catenatum
CTTCCTCTGGCTTCGGTCCAGTCGACGCCAGCTCCTTTGTCGGTCGAACCCGTGCCTGTGCCGACGTCTTACGCAAGCCGAGAGAGAGAGAGGGAGAGGAGTTCCCATACCTTGCCCCTCCAACGCCGCCCCTTCCTTGCCCGATCGGCAGTCACGACATTTTGATCGGGATGCAAGAATAGGAGCTCGTCAGCTGTGAAGGTAACTTTCTCCCTTGTCACGCGCTTGTTCGGCCAAATCCCATAACTCAGCCAAGCCAGAGAAAGAGAGGGATTAATGT
>NW_021501582.1:0-1004 GCF_001605985.2 Dendrobium catenatum
AGAACCAATAACTTGGCCAACCATGAACTGGTTGGTTCGATCCGATTTTCTAAACATTGATAATGCCTATAATTGATGAGTATTAACTACAAAATCATTTGAGCCACTTTTTTGCAAGTCGAGCAAATTAATGTCGACCTCTTTAGAGCTCCTCTATTATCAGACTTCTCTACTATTTTATGGGACTTCAATGGCTCGTGGCCTATCACGTCTTTAGCGCTTCTTGTTATTATCTAATTTATTTAGGTTTGTGATTATCAAGAGACTTCATGCGATATTTGTGTTGCAATTATTAATGATTTGCTTTTTTGCTCATTTTCAAAATAGTTGCAAACTTATATTCAATTTTTTTTTTCTTGTAAATTTAGGGAGATTTTATAGGGCTTTGAAGCATATACAAAAAATATACTATGATATTAGGTTGAGTCAATAAATTCATAGTTGAATGTTATTTCTTCCAACTTTCTCCTAATGCTAGTGAAGATCAAAGATTTATAGGAGATTATTTCTTTATGCTGGTGATATGATTGTATTTTACTATTGGATGATATCTTACCTTTTTTTTTTTTTTTTCTAATTTGTTTTTATTAGTTTGGACGAGGGATTGAGTTTTAACAAATATAAGGAACTTATGCCTTCATCTTAGAAATCAAGGCACACTTATGTGTAATGGTAGCAACCGATGGTGGTGTTTGGGCTTGTCTTGAGGTGGACGTGATGGTGGCTTTTGGCGATGTGTGCTGGGAGAGGTGTCAACTTTCTTGAATGGAGGAGCTTCAGGGTCTTGTGAGTTTGTTTGTTGGCGGGACTATGATAGATGACTTGCTTGAAGATGAGAAGAACTACGTCAAAATTGAGAGGGAGAGATGCAAGACAGAATGTGCGGTTGACTACTCTTCTCTGTTCGAGTCTGAGATTTGAAAAGTGTGATGCCTGATCGATTTGATGCCTTCTTTATTTAAAGCCAAGATGCTAAGAGGAGATGTGCAACCAATTTGATGCCT
>NW_021501583.1:0-846 GCF_001605985.2 Dendrobium catenatum
TTGACTTTGAAAATCCTGATTCCAGATTTTTCATCATGCATGAATTATCTATCAGATAGAAGAAAATCGTGCAAGAAAATTGAAAAGATCAAATTTCTTTATCCAACTTAAATTTCTTTGAAATTGATTTTAATTCAAACTTCGTACAAGGGAGACCCCAGTTTAGTTTCTGCGAGACTTGGTCTGGGTCAACAAAACTGAAATTCTTTTAAATTGGTTGAAGTCTACTCTTCTCACTCTAATTGATAAATTTGTTCCCACATGTCGTTCCGATAGGGTCCAAATGGTTAGAGGAAATTTTCAATAAAACAAGTGAATCTTCTACTCCTGATAGAAATCAAATCATGTCCTTGAGAAATATGTGTAAGTCCTTACACATAGGCATCTCTTCCTTTAAGTGCCTTTTTTAACAAAATTACACTCTATACTGGGTCCAAGATCAAACCCCACTAGAGGAGTACTTTGTAATGCAGAAAATTGCCGTTCAAAATCAAACTACGACTGAGTAGAGTGCCCGACTCCAATTTGAGGAGTTCGAGGCCTTGTAGAGCTTTGTCTTTAAGGCTCAATAAAACTCAAAATCGTGCGAAGCTTGATTGGTTAAAGTTCGTGATAAGATAGAGCAACTTAGAACCTTCCAAGGAGGAGACTTGGTCCAGGTTCTTTGGATGCATATCTTCGAACAAACTCAAAACTTTCCTCTTGTCGTAGGGACGATCTTTGAGAAAATTTCAAACATTAATTGATCAACCCTGGAGAATGCCACCTGATATTTTTAAATGTTAGGGAGGCTCTCCAGGAAGTACCACGCCAGATGAGTGTCAAATTCAAAGTCAATAAAAAGTC
>NW_021501584.1:0-479 GCF_001605985.2 Dendrobium catenatum
CCCGGCACTTCCAGTCGTTCCTGTTCCCCCTGCCCCTTCGGCAGTGGGTTCAGATGTTCCCTCCACTTCCACCTCCGGCCTTGGGAGAAGGGCCCGGAGGAATAGGAACAGGAGGCTCCGTCTAGCTGCGTCAGAGGCAGAGAGGCAGCGGATGGCAGATGCCATTGTTCACGATGAGTTAGTTCAGAGGCAGAGGAGAGTGGCTCCTAGGCAGCGGAGGCCACGTCCAGTTGTTGAGGCACCTACTCCTGAGGTGATGGTAGCCCCCGAGTTGGAGGCAGTTCAGGGAGGACGCTTCTCCCCACTGACGCATAGTGGAGATGAGGAGGATGTTGCCCGTATAGCGGCGGCTCCTCCTGTTGCCACTACTCTACCCTGGGCTAGGTTATCCAGGGACGCTGGTGTCCGAGCCCTCACTCAGAGGATTCGGAACATCGTCCGCCTAGCTCGTGGCAGAGGGCCCGTCAGTCGGGAGGGCT
>NW_021501585.1:0-240 GCF_001605985.2 Dendrobium catenatum
AATTTCATGGGAGTGCCATAGGAGGGCATTCAGGAGTGCAGAAAACCTATAGCCGGTTAGCTGCGGAATTGTACTGGAAGGGGATGAGGAAAGACATAGAAGAAATGGTGGCTAAGTGTGATACCTGCCAGAGGAACAAGTACATGACGATGGCACCAGGGGGATTACTACAGCCCCTGGCCTTACCAGAGAAGGTTTGGGAGGAGATCACTATGGATTTCATTGATGGGCTTCCAAAAT
>NW_021501586.1:0-410 GCF_001605985.2 Dendrobium catenatum
ATCAATTCCCCTAAAACTACTGCTTTGATGTCAAAAAGGGATTGTCACAACCGAACTCAATTTGACTCACAAAAAGATAGGTCAATGTATTGACCTATGATAGTCAAAGCTCATGATTTAAGTTTCAAGAAACTTTTTCAAAAACATAAAAAAATTTAAAAAAAATCAAGAAACTTATTCATTTTTTTTTAAACATTCATAAACCACAGAGCTTCTAAATAACTTTAATAAATAAAATAAGATAAACTCATCCGCAAGTCTATTTCTTTCATTTCATTATATATATATAATAATTAGATTATATTACATGGCGACAGAATATAAAAGAACTAATAAAGCAAACTAGCCATGACTATACAAAAAAAGATACCTATAAATACTCATACATATCATATCCTTAAAGCTTAGTA
>NW_021501587.1:0-504 GCF_001605985.2 Dendrobium catenatum
GAAATTGCATGCCTTTTAAAGGTTTATTACAGGTATGCTAAATTTGTTTTAACTTGAATTTTGTTAGGCTCTTTTAAGGAAAAAAATAATTTTTTACATGTAATTAAATAAAATATTTAGGCCAAGATGAAAAGATAAACATTTTCTAAGAAAAAGGGCTAGGCACACTTGAGGTTATCATGTATTCATATTTATCATCTCTCCTTTTTAGGTGCCTCCCCACCTGCAATTCATGGCAAACCACCTAGCCTATTAGGGTGTAGCTCTATCTAGGTGGTGTGCATCTATAGGGAAAAAATCTATTTTCTAAGAACAATTTTTAAAGTTCATCATATACATTTTTTGATACAAGCTCAATCAGCATGTATTTTATTAAAATCTAATTAATAATCTATAAAATTTTAACTGTATTAAGGATAATCACCATACATAAGTAAAGGGACCAATTAGGACCTTCTTTAGATGTAACCCTCAATTTCTCAAAAACTTAAATTATAAACCTTA
>NW_021501588.1:0-252 GCF_001605985.2 Dendrobium catenatum
ATCCTGACCGTGGGATCAAATGCCAAGGGATGACTGAGATTTTGACACTCTCTCTCAAGCTGGAGACCAGCTTGCAATTACTCACTCAAAGGTAGAGCTGCATTGGTTATGGATAGGATATCAACCACCCGAGAAAGCCGGCAATGAAGGCCGATTGTGGAAACTAGTATTCCTCAACATTCTGGCAATGAAGGCCGATGATAGGAACCTGTATTTTTTTTCATAATTCCGGCAATAAAAGCCGGGAGAAGG
>NW_021501589.1:0-210 GCF_001605985.2 Dendrobium catenatum
TTCCTGGATTCCGAATTTTGCAACTCAAGTTCCATCAAAGGGGTATCAGAGCACTAGATCCACAAGGAAGGGATGGGTACACGAAGGATTGAATTTATTGAAGAGAAAGTCGAAGAGTGGGAAGTAGAGTTCACCGCCCTCAAAGAGAAATTTGCATCCGTTGACGAAAAGCTTGGAGTAGAAGAGTTGAAGACTCAAATGTTAGGGTTA
>NW_021501590.1:0-200 GCF_001605985.2 Dendrobium catenatum
AGGAGGATCAAAACCAAAAATCATTAACGACAAATGAGCTACCATCTCAGTCTGAGATTGGATCAAGCTCTAGCACCCCTGTCGTCGGTAGGAACAAGATGAAGAATTATCTTCGAAGGGCCAGAAAAAGGAACCTTAAGGCTAGAAAGACCGTTGAGTCAGAAGCCTTAGAAAATGCCGACTTCGAGGCCAATCGAGAG
>NW_021501591.1:0-280 GCF_001605985.2 Dendrobium catenatum
GGTTGACCATGGACTCCTGCACAATCCTTATTACTTTTTTTTCAAGTTCATCTAATGATTGGGGTTGGGTTTTCAAGGCGAATTTGGGCTGCAGAGGAGATTGTGGGGGAGATGATGTTCAGGTGTGTTAGTTTGAAAGAGGGGTTGATGGATATTTCTTTACACCCAAGAGATCAGATTCTTTAGGGGTTACTCCTTGGATGTCAACAAAAATCTCTGAAAAATTATTCTCAAATAAATATGCAATCTAAATGCAATCATATACGCAATATATATGTAT
>NW_021501592.1:0-294 GCF_001605985.2 Dendrobium catenatum
TTTTTTTGTCAAATTGCGCAAAGGCGCGCCTCTAATTGCGCAATTTTAAACAGAGCTAACCATATTCAAGCCCAAAACGCTTGATTACCAATTCAACAGCCTACTAAGAACCTAGCAGCAATTGAGCCTAGAAAAAATTTTAATTTTATTTATTGGAAATTTAGATTCAATTAATTGGTTTTGTTAATCAATTAATTAATTAGTTTTTTTTCTATTAGATTAGTAAATTAAAATTAAATTAAATTAAGTTTTAAAAATGAATATTTAATTATATTTTAAATTTGTTAATTAACT
>NW_021501593.1:0-212 GCF_001605985.2 Dendrobium catenatum
TCGGCTCCACATTTAGTTTGTGGCAGACCCACCACAAATCAACTATTAAATCTTGCGAAATGGAATCAGGGATTCGAAGTGGCAATAAAGTTCAGTATTTTGGGCCGTACCTTTGAATGTTTGATAGACAGAATATTTTTCTATAAACCTGGTAGGACATCTCATAGCCTATATCCTTGAAACCAAATACCAACTTCAATATCCTGTTCCTC
>NW_021501594.1:0-268 GCF_001605985.2 Dendrobium catenatum
CAAAAGTTATGATTTTTAGAAGTTTTGACCCGATTTTAACCTATGGTTGACCCAAATGTTGACTTTTTGATTTTAATAGTTTTTTGGTACTTTAATATTTTTAATAAATATTAAGCATTATAATGAGTTGAATGCAAGTGAGTTTGGTCAATTTTCATTTCTCTTAATTTAGTTATGAATTATTGAAGTTTTGAGTATTTTAATGAATTTTGAAAATTGTTTAATTAAAGTCTTTTTATGGTTTTTGCTTCAAATAAGTTCCCAACTT
>NW_021501595.1:0-223 GCF_001605985.2 Dendrobium catenatum
ACTTAGGCTTAACAACCTAATTACTAGATTCAACAATATATTTATAATTTTTCAACAATTCATCCCAAGATGGTTCCATCGTATAAAATGTTATTTAGTTTTTGAAATAACTATATTGTACGATCCTCAATCATACTATATGAATAATTTCAACTAAATTGAAATTTAAAGTTTTTTTAGACCTTAAATAAAAGCTTTTCTTAATTATCTCTAAGAGATACTT
>NW_021501596.1:0-233 GCF_001605985.2 Dendrobium catenatum
TCTTTGTGAGCTGAAGTTATGTTTGAATTTGTCCACCTCGGCAAACTGTTGCGGATGATTGATGGATTTTGCTTTAAGAGAATTATGGATCGAATTTTGATTTTAAATATCTGGAATTGGAATTTGTTGGGTTTTGGACTATTTGGGTGGAGCTTTGGATTAAATGGACTTTTGAGAGACATTTGAAAAATGTCTAAAATTAACCCCTCTGGTTGAGATTTACATTCAACACG
>NW_021501597.1:0-400 GCF_001605985.2 Dendrobium catenatum
TTTAACTTAAATCTCCCTTCTAAGCATTAACAAACCAAGAATTTTTGACAACTTTAATTAACCACCCACTTTAGGATCTACCCCAGCCACACGACCTTTTATACACACTTTAGATGAAGTGCTAGGACAACCAACTCTAGATTTAGGTTAGGCCGGTGTTTACTTTACCGCTGTGTGCCGGATTTTTTTCGTGGTTTTCACTGCATGTTGTGGATGAAATTGCTTTGATGTGTCTGCTTACTTTTTTTCACTCTGTGGATGGATTGATGTGTTTGGCGACTAGATTACCCTTGGGTTATGTACGATCTGGATGTTCAAATAGTTTTTTGCAGGTGGCTACGCTCATGCAGGGCAATAAAAGGTGGGCTAAGTTAATAATAAATATCAATTATTATAAATG
>NW_021501598.1:0-250 GCF_001605985.2 Dendrobium catenatum
ACAATATAGTAAAAAATAAGATAACTCGTGCTTGAAGGACTATTCTCCTAATCCATATCCATCAAAGATCCATAGGATCTATTCTCATAAAAAAAAAATTGCTCACATTACCATAATACAACATCACTATCACAATTTGATGATCACAACATCACGAGATCCCTTAAAGAAAAAGAACTAATAAAACAAAAATAACATACGAATAAAAGTAGCTACATCCAACTCTCCACTCTCTCTCTCTCTCTCTCTC
>NW_021501599.1:0-263 GCF_001605985.2 Dendrobium catenatum
CTGAAATGAATGCAAGAGGTACTATGTGTGTACCAATTCTTTCTCCCAAGTTTTGAAGGAACCAAAACCATGTCTGCTTAGATTCGGTTTCAACAATAGCAAAGGCTAAAGGAAATAAACCGTTATTACCATCAAGTGAGGTTGCTGATAAAAGCATGCCTAAGTGCTTGGATTTGAGGTGGCATGCATCCAAACTAATTAGCGGCCTGCAACCATACATGAATCTATCTGTGCACACCTTAAAACTTACATAAAATCTCTGA
>NW_021501600.1:0-336 GCF_001605985.2 Dendrobium catenatum
CTTTCTGTCCACTCACTCAAGCCTCAAATAAGAAAAAATGGTTGTGTCCTCACCATTCCTAGATTAAGAAAGAGGAATGGTTCTTACTGAAATAACCACATCTACAGTAGATAAAGCCATATCTGCACGGTGCAATTGATTTAAAGCCATAAATAACCACATCTACAGTAGATAAGAATCTATAATTGATATTTGATAACAGCCAAAACTGAATACCTTGGTGCAGCAACCCATAGATACAAGCTTCATCTACGTTTTTTTTTTCTCTTGATGTTTCAAAATGCAAACCGTATTTGAAATTTAAAGTTGGAAATGCTAACTCACTGGAGTAGGCTT
>NW_021501601.1:0-240 GCF_001605985.2 Dendrobium catenatum
CACTAAGTTTTCATAGTCAACTCATGAGAATCGAAAAATGATTACAGATTTCAACAATTGGTTCTCTCCCCTAAAATGAAATCATAAGCATGCCATCTAATTAGTCCTGCATCATCTGGTATCAGAACATGGTATGCTCTTGCATGTTTTAGGATTCATGGTAGTTTTACTTTGCATTGCATCTTTGCAATTTAGCATTTAGACAATTGGTAGTTTGCTGTCCTTTATTTTTCCACTTGC
>NW_021501602.1:0-493 GCF_001605985.2 Dendrobium catenatum
AAACTCGGTACAACTCGGTATTGCTCGGTATTACTTGGTATTGGTCTTCACAGAGCGGCATTTCTTGTTATTGCTAAGCAATACCGAGTAATACATTGCAGTACGCGAAACATAGCATTCCCGAGTTCCGGTTCGGGTCAAGTCTTCGGGCCGCGCGGTAAAGAGTAAGAACACGTAGCGACATATTATTGGCAGCCAAACGTAGCTCTACATCCAGTCAGAGGACGTAATAATTGTTCCTAAATATAAGGGTTTCGTGAATACTAGTATTTGATTTGAAATACAACAAATGTTGTGCATTTAGGATTCACCATTTAGCTCAATTTCAACGCATTTGGGATTCCTATTTTTTGAGCTCTTTCTTAATATATAATAAATTCATCAAAATTGTTGTTGTCCATTGTCAGCTGCTGGCTACCACCATCAATTGGCCGCCGCCATTGTCCATCACCAAATATCATCACCCGCAAGTCATTGTCGAACGCCATACGTT
>NW_021501603.1:0-210 GCF_001605985.2 Dendrobium catenatum
ATTAAGAAGATTATGAGTTAGATTCAACAATTTGCAAGAGATTTCTATGCGATAAGTAAGATGTAGGGAGAGAAAAAAAATTGTTTTAAAAATAAATTTAAAATATGAAAAAGATTTTAAATGAAAAGTAAAAATAACCTCTTTTAGGAAATAGAGATTGGGGAAAAAAAATTATGAGTTTCCTTCCTTTAACTAGTTTTAGAGAAGTCA
>NW_021501604.1:0-483 GCF_001605985.2 Dendrobium catenatum
ACTTATTTGTCTAGGTTGTTTAGATATAACCATAAATAATAGCCATTAAGCATCTCCAAAGCTCAAAGAGTTTTGACTTATTTTTACATTAGGAAGAGTATCTTCATTTTTTTTGTAGATTTAATGAGTGGATGGATTCTTGCCTATAAGTAGGAAGATAACGACATGGTCAAGGGCGGAACCCTCTATGCCCCCCCTCAAAAAAATTTTTTTTTTATTATAATCTTATTTAGATTATTTTTAGTCATTATTACAAGGATTTTAAGCAAATTGTCCCCCCTAAAAATGTTAAAATACTATGGTTTTTAGGCAATTGCCCCCAATATAATTAAATATATTGTGTAGATGTATTATTGTTAGGGAATGATGAACCAAATACAACGAGAAATATTAAATCAAAATTTGTTCCGGGGGCGCTGCCCCCAGAAACCCCCGCAGGTCGAACCTCGCTAGGGGGCATTGCCCCCTTGGACCCCCGACATA
>NW_021501605.1:0-327 GCF_001605985.2 Dendrobium catenatum
AAGCAATTAATTAGAAATAAAATTAAAAATAATCATCTCTCCCTCTTTCTATGTGTAGCAGATTTACAGGATTCGGCCGAAGGAGCTCGTGGAAGGCAGAAAGTTACCTTCACCGCTTGTGGGCTCCCTTTGCCGCCTCCGATGAAAATGTTTTAACTTTCAATCCGATTTGAAGGGAAAGGCGTCGAGCAAGCGGGATCGGACAAGCTTAATTCACTACAGGCGAGCTCCCGTTCTTGCATCCGATAAAAAATGTGTAACTTCCTATCCGCTAGGAATGGAAAGTTGTCGAGCAAGTGGGGTCGAATGGCAGTGACGGAACCGAAG
>NW_021501606.1:0-992 GCF_001605985.2 Dendrobium catenatum
ATAGTACAAGAGTTATTAATTTATAAATTTTAAGGCATATGATCATATGAAATTCTTTGAAGATTTATTAAAGATAGAGAAGGAATCTTGTAAATGTTCTCCAGATGGAAGCAAACATGGTGTATGAGGTTGGTGTATTATTAAAGTTTAAAGATCTTCCCAATTCAATGTATTAGTGCATTCTTGGAAGGAGTTATGCACATCACATGGTAGTCTTTTTGTTATTTAAAGTGTATTAAAGGCATTGAAATCAAATGTTAAAATAGTAGAATATCCTCCAAATGGAATTAAGCATGAATCATAAAGGCTTAAATTCATTTGTTTTAAAATAATTATCAAATTTAATTTTTTGAAATAAATTTTACTCATTCAAATTATTAAATTATTTTATTTTAAATGAATTAAAAATTAATTGATGTTTTTTGAATTATTTGGAATTTGAAATGAATTATTGAATTTTTAATTAATTTAATTAATTATTAATGAATTATAATTAAAATTTATTTAATTTAAATTATTTATCTCTGAGTTTTATTTTCTTTTTTTATTTAATTTTATGTATGTTTTTTTTTAATTATTTTTGTTAATTAAATTGAGAAATTAATTATTAATTGAAATTTGGTTTTGGATTTTAATTTTTAATGATTGTAGGATTAATTCAAGATTAATTGATTTTGATCTTGAATCTTTATGGATTTTAATTGATTTATTATAAATTTTTAAAGTTTAATTCTTAATGAAAGGTTGAATTAATTAATTGTTATTTTTTGGTCAATTAGTATCAAATCAAGGTAGATTTAATGATAGGGCGTAGTGTTGCTAAGTTTGTTATATATAATGTTCCATCCAAATAGAATGTATGTGTGAATCCTAGAATTGCTTAAATTGGCTAAGACTTTAACCCCTTGACATATATAAACAAATCATAGTAATCATGTACCTTAACTTTGTATGAATTGAAAGTAATAAATTTTCAAATATTAAGGTTAAAT
>NW_021501607.1:0-262 GCF_001605985.2 Dendrobium catenatum
CTTTTGCACCCACAGCAAGGCAGAGAAACCTTTACAAACACTCTTTTCACCACTACCCGGTGTGACAGAGAACTGTCATCCTTTTACATAATCCCCAGTGTTGGTAGAGAACCTTCCGTCCTTTCACATTCTACTAGTGTGGGCAGAGAACCCTTCGGCTGTTCACACTCTCCAAGTGTAGGCAGCAAACCCTTCGGGTGTTCACACTCTCCAAGTATAGGCAGCGAACCCTTTGGCTGTTCACACTCTCCAAGTGTAGGTA
>NW_021501608.1:0-251 GCF_001605985.2 Dendrobium catenatum
TTATTCTTACTTTTATGACTTTACGTCATTGGAGTAAGTCATATTTTTCTAGGATACTTTCACTGTTTTCTGTCCTTGACCCTTTACTTGCTTTTTAATTCCTTTTTTCTATCCAGCTTGGAGCAAGATGCATAAAAGATTTATCAAGAGTTATCATGCATATATAATTTTATTGTTGTATATTGACCTTCGGTGCCTTCAACTATTTTATATTAAGAATAAAGGAAATTTTATTTGTTAATTTTTTTCAG
>NW_021501609.1:0-232 GCF_001605985.2 Dendrobium catenatum
AAGTTTAGTTATTTTTATATCAAAATAATTTTAGTATTGATAAAATTATTATAATCAAAATTTATTTAGAATATTTGATCTCAATAATTTTCATTTAAGATTATGTAAATAAGAAGAAAATGAAGCCGTGCTGATCATATTTTGCCATAGTTTTGCGAAAGGTTTGTTATAAAAAGCTACTTTTTTTTCGTAAAATTCAAAAACATAAAATTTGTACTTTATTTAAACCTAT
>NW_021501610.1:0-933 GCF_001605985.2 Dendrobium catenatum
ATCTATGTAAACAGAAAATATTACATAACATATGTGTAATTGAGATGACTGTTAACACATCTATTTCAGTGATCTCATCATTGTAGGCCTTGCCATGATCTAAAAATTAATAAAATTCCCGTATGATTATATACATCTCCATCCCTCTGTATTCTATCATAAACAAACCATCTGGCTAGAGGTACAATTCCGTAGTGCAACGTAAAACTACTCCATATTTTCATATATCTGAGTTTCCTGGCAGTCAAACTAACAGCTAAAAAGTATAGCTCTTCAGCATAACAGCTTTTATAAACGATCAATGCCCAAAACCAAGCAGTCAGAATCAATGCTCCAATTTCGCTGCCTCCAAAACCCCTTTATATTCATTTAATTGATGGAGAGCAGCAAAGCAGAAGTGCAGAAAAAAAAGATCAATTTAATAGATCTGACATTCTGAACAGGAAAAATATTGAAAGCATTATAAGAATCGCAACTGAATGGACGCACAATCCATCTTTGACTAGAGAGCCCATCTAAGTCGAAAATAAACATCTAATATCAGCTCGGTAACTAGATGAGCTGCTAGCACCATTCGAAGACAACTGATAATCAGTTCCAAGGACACAACAAAACAGAAACCCTAGCTGATCTAATGGGAATAAGATCCAAGGAACGGAGGAGATTGTTACCATGATGTCCATATGAAGCCAATCCGCACCAAGTCGGATCATCCGCTCCGCCTCCGACGCCAGATTCGCAAAATCTGACGACAGCATCGACGGCGCAATCTTCGCAGTCACCACCATCTCTCTCTCTCTCTCTCAAACAGAGGAAGCTAGGTTGGTCAGCTGGTCTCTTGCGGTAGAGGGACGACGACTGTGGTTGGTATGGTGGAAGGTTTGGTTAGGTAGAACTTGGAAGGAACATATTGGGTTAGGAAATCCAACCAAA
>NW_021501611.1:0-307 GCF_001605985.2 Dendrobium catenatum
ATATATTTCACACATGTACGAACCATATTTGAAATAAAGTTGTAAACTTAGATGTCTATGAGCTTGATGAAACATGCCAATAAATTCATAGCATTGATTTCAACTGTGGGTATGAAGAATTTTTTAGGTCCACCCAAGTGTTTTTATGTTTAAGATGTATCTTAGAGGGCATAATTAATGCATTTTGTACAAAAAAATTATAAAACTTACGACTAGGATTAAGGTTTTTGGCTGTTTTTCTTTTCACTCCTGTTTTTGCAGAATTTGGCTGTGTTCTGTAATGGGTAATAGTAAGGAATGAATATCT
>NW_021501612.1:0-204 GCF_001605985.2 Dendrobium catenatum
GTTTCATTAGTATACGGGCTATTCCTAATTTTTCCCAAAAAAAAAGACACAATAAAAATGTATGGTACTTACTTTGCAGTTTATATAAAGTGGGAGTGAAACGTTATCCAATAGAAAATAAGTGTCTTATGATTTATAAGTTGGGTTTAAAAAGAATTCTTAATTTTATATGCAAATAAATCTTATTTTATGTTCTCTATTTAT
>NW_021501613.1:0-1867 GCF_001605985.2 Dendrobium catenatum
GAATTTTACGAATGCTTTACAATGAGAGGTTCCTATAGAACCTTTTCGTTGGAAAGCTGTATGTTTTATACCCCACTCCAAATGAAAGGAATAGTGCTTGGTCGTGGGTTGTTTTGGGTAGAGTTTGGTGTCAAAAAAAAAAGAGAGATTTAGGTAGATTTTCTCCTGGTAGAATTTTGTAGTAGCCCATTTGGAAGGCATGCGTAAGTCATTTTGAGAAGTATAATTTGATGATTAGATTTATTTAGTAGGATCCTTTTAGTGTCTTTTGGGAAGTGAGCGGGGCTTTCTCATTTGGGTTAGGTTCTTTTAGTAGTCCTTTCTAAAAGAGCGAGTTTGGGAGAGTTGAAGCTTTGAGGGAGCTTTGTGTTTGTAGGTGCTTAGTGTCTTTTTGGAAGCAAGATAGGATTACCTCCCCTTTATGTTAGCTTATAAGGATAAAGAGAGTATTGGATGAGTTCAAAGCAAGGTGAATTTAGCTGTAAGTCTAGTTTTTTTTTTAGAGGTCTTTTTCCCCTTAGTCATTGTAGGGTTTGGTTTAGAGTGTTATAGATAGATGCTTAATCGTTCAAGTGCCTCATTGGAGTGGGAAACAAACAAAGGGCATTGTTGCTGTTATAGAGCATTTGACTTCTACGAAGTGTGTCCAAAACAACAATCCTACATTCCCTTTTATTTTGTAATTTATTCGTTTCGTTCTGACTGCTTTGCTAATAGGATATTGGGTTTATTGATACAATGTACGAAAGTCCTAAAGGTTAGAAAGACAAAGACTCCTTTTGAGCCTACAACCTAGTGACAACCTAAGGACAAAAAAACTCAAGGACCAGAGTCTTCAGAAAACAGAATTTAACTAGGTATGCATGCCCCTGTTAGGCGTTAGAGACATCAAACTAAAACTAGGACATGTTCTTCCTAGGTTGTCTAAGCGGCATAATATTCTTTCTTTCTAACTCCACTAATTATAGATCAAACATATACCAAATCTTTTTAAAGCCAAGTCATTAAAAATTCTACGATGCTAAAAATATATCCTATATGCCATTGATAAACCAAACGGATATATATCAATTAAAGTAATTAATAAATATTTAGAAGCTGTGCATTAACTAAGACATACCAAATCAAGGCTTTAGAACAAATACTGAGAGTTAGACTACACTGCCTAACCAATTACAAGTCAAAGTATCGTAGACGCTAAATTACGGAGATTAACATAAAGCGTGAAGTAATAACATAGGAACGAAAAATTCAACGTAAAAGCATACTCGAAACTTAGATATACGTATCAAATTCTAAATCACCAGAGATATTCTCTTATAATTAAATCACTTAATCCTCGACATTTTCTTTTGTAAATTATGCTACGACAGAGTCCAACAACATGATAAACCCTAATAAAAAGTTCCCGTGGGAGATCAAATGATAAAAAAGTAAAAATAAAGAGTATACTCTCTAAACCTAGTGTCTAACCAATGCAATCATAAATTACTAATATAAATATCAACTATCAATTCAAAATCTACCCTTTTGGACCTATTATACAATCAAATAACAAAACCAAGTAGAGAATAAAGTAAAAAAATAAAAAAAGCAATTTCAAACTATCAAGATCATCCTATATAGGATCTATCCAAAACTACACAAGTCCTTACACACACCTTAGACATGTTTGGTAGGACACGACTTATAATCTAGGTTAGGCTGAATATTTTCTGATGTTCGTATTACTACATGCTATAATTATACAAAATGCAATCTTAAATTTCATTGTCAGTATTAATTATTTGTTTACCTGCATTTATTTTCCGAACGCGGCATTCTACAGCTCATTTGTTATTCTTCTCTCTGTTGTCTTGCAGGGTAC
>NW_021501614.1:0-279 GCF_001605985.2 Dendrobium catenatum
CAAAGAATTAATTGGATATGAGAAAAGGAATCCACCCGTCACTTGGCTTAAGAAAAAAAACATCTTTATAAAATAATGAAGTAAAGTAAATTTGTCACGATTGCAAAATAATCGAAATCAAGCCTTTGAGAACCAAAACTTCTAAGTTCTAAAAGATTGAAAAAGGGAGAATGGCTTGCTTTTGAGTTGGCTCATTTTATGCCTCTTGTCAATTTAGTGGCACTTTGCGCATCTTTTTATAAATTTTTCAATTTTTGGCATCTTTGCGCATCTTTTGTT
>NW_021501615.1:0-253 GCF_001605985.2 Dendrobium catenatum
TTGAGTAATAAAAGAAAGAAAACAAAATGATATATAATTATTAAACAACTTATGAAAATATTTTAAATCATCCAATACTTGATTAAAATTAATAACTTAAAAGTTTAACAAGTATTCATTGTACAAATAAATAAATCACGCATGCTCACTTTTAAGCAAATTATAAATTAATGTAAAATCGCCAACTGACTGCATTTAGAGGCTATTTGGCAAAACTTAGGAATTAATATTAGTAGTATTTAGTAAATTCTAT
>NW_021501616.1:0-632 GCF_001605985.2 Dendrobium catenatum
AAACCCATTCTATTAACACAACGAAGTACTTGATTTAGAAAATTATGAGGTAAATTCAACAACTTATAAAAAATTCCTATGCGATAGATAAAATGTAGGGAGATAAAAAAGTTTAGCTTCAAAATCTAATTTAAAATATGTTGAAGATTTCAAATTAAAAGTAGAATAACCTCTTTTAAAAATAGAGATTAAGAGTCAAAATCATGAGTTTTCTTCCTTTGAATATTTTTTGAGAAGTCAACCATAACTTACATAGAAATTTATGAAAAATAGGAGGTAGATTTTTCATTTTAATTTTTTAATTTTTTAATTTTTTTTACTATTATTTTTAAAAGATGGTGAAGTGTTTGTTGATTAGAGAAAACACTAGAAAAAGGAGTAAAGAGAAAAGTAAAAAAAAAATTAACAAAAAGAAAAGAAAGAAAAACTAGAATGAAAAAGAATAAATCCTACGAAAAACATAGAAAAAAAATATAAAAATAAACAAAACATGCAAAAAGAGAAAAATAAAGCACACAAATAATGGTTTAAATACCATCTTGCTCCTGGTCAGATGATTTAGAAGCTAGGTCTGCCCACGAGATTTTTAGTTTTTCATTTTTTACCATTTTTATAATTTGCTTAGCAACCTT
>NW_021501617.1:0-240 GCF_001605985.2 Dendrobium catenatum
TTTGAAGTTCTGCTTATTTTTAAAGTTCGTAAGTTGTTTGTCTGGAAAGATACCTAGCGGTACCGAGCATGTACCTAGCGGTACCGAGCATGTACCTAGCGATACCGAGCATGTACATAGCGGCACCGAGAACTATGACCCTACGTTTTTTAAGTAAGTGGGCCCCAATATTAGAGGCGTATGCCTCAAAGGAAATTGCACAATAACACTAGTGAGGCACGCCTCACTCCACCTGAGGGT
>NW_021501618.1:0-233 GCF_001605985.2 Dendrobium catenatum
TACAATGAAACAATGTTCCGACGAAGATATCGAATGTCCAGGACATTATTCTTGCGCGTGCTTGATGTAGTAAAGGAGCATGATAAATACTTTCAACAACGAATGGATCGAGCTGGTAGGCTTGGTTTATCACCTCTCCAAAAAGTAACAGCCGCCTTTCGGATGTTAGCATATGGATTACCCGCAGATGCCACATACGAGTATATTAGAATAGGAGAATCAACAACAATCGA
>NW_021501619.1:0-217 GCF_001605985.2 Dendrobium catenatum
CATTTGATCAACTCCAACTTCAATTTGATTCCTACCATTGATCAATTTAAATCTCAAACTTCATTCAACTCAAATTAAAATTAATTCAAATTTCAAACATATCCAAACTTTGATCCAATCAATTTGACAATCCAACCTTCAACTTAGACTTTGATCCAAACTTCAATCTACCTTTGACACCATCCATTCATTAACAATCACCACATGATTGTAAATG
>NW_021501620.1:0-277 GCF_001605985.2 Dendrobium catenatum
AAGAATTTATATCGTATTCACAATGTTTATATTCTTGTTTTGCTTGAGCCTCTTATTTCTTCTACTACGTTAATTAGCACCTCTAAGTTTTTGTGTTTTAATTATGCTATTTCAAAATTGGCTAATAAAATGTGGGTTATTTGGAAGTATCATGTTAAAATTAATATTATTAATGACTTTACTCAAGTGTTGCTTTGTAAGCTGTAACTGATGGCAACATCTACTATCAAAAGCAAGAGATTCATAAGTGGATTATGGTTCTGCTACAGAAAGCAAC
>NW_021501621.1:0-285 GCF_001605985.2 Dendrobium catenatum
TTAATTTTAGCCCCCTTTTTAGCGCTGTGTAAGCACGACCACCTGCAAGAAGACAGCATTAGTATGAAAAGCGTGTCAAACCTATGGGTATTCTAATGCTCACAACCACAGTGCAGAAAAGAAAAGAACAGAAAAAGAGTCACAGAAAAGCTACAACAAGTAGCAAAAACAAACAGCACACGGGTCACATGCAGAGCGTCACAACACAGCACAGAAAAGAAAAGCAGAACAATATTCTAACGTAAAGATAAAAGTCGTGTCCTATCAAACTCATCTAAGTGTGTG
>NW_021501622.1:0-506 GCF_001605985.2 Dendrobium catenatum
GCAACCTTTGGTTTCATTATTGATGCAAATGGAGATAGACTTGACTTTCTTACCATAGACATTACAAACTTAAACAAGATAATGATAATATTAAAATAAAGACACACTACAACTTTTAGTAGTTTGAGAAGAAGGATACATGTGGAGTGGATACCATGGAGAGAAGAAGGAGATTAGAAGTCCAAGACGAAATACAAGAGGAGAAGGGGAAATGGGACTTAGCTCGCAAGCTTAAAAAAGCCCTCAGGTTTTACTACAAAAATCGATCCATATTCTCTTCCTTTTTAACTGCAGCAAATTTTCACTATAAAGAGAGAAAAAGGAGCCAAAAAGACACTCAAATAGCTGCTCAAATCAGCCAACCAGAACAGGGGAAAACTAAGGGATAGCAACAGGAACTGAACAGCCAAGACAGGGAATTGGGAAAGCCAAGGGACATCAACAAGAACCGAACAACCAAGACAGGAAATTAGGAAAGCCAAGGGACATCAACAGGAACTGAACAA
>NW_021501623.1:0-2948 GCF_001605985.2 Dendrobium catenatum
ATATATATATATAATTTTTTAAGAGTATAGATATTATATTCAACTACTCTATATCAGTATCAATTAGTATCTTATACCACAAGCTTTTAAAAGGAACCACTTTTTCAATAAAAGTAAATAAGTTGATAATGATTTAATTCTGATAATAGTAACAGTGAATCCATAGTAGTATTAGTAACAGTATTAATATCCTTAGTGACAAAATTAAAACAAACAATGTCAATGATAATAATAATAAAATAATATAGTCAAGTAACAACAATAAGTAAAATAGTAAAACAGTACAATGGAATAGTTTGGTAATAGTAAATTCGTGTTCAGTGAAGTAATCATTCAAGTTTTTAGTGAGAGATTGTCTGAGATTCTAGAGAGAGAAAATAGCATTTTTTGAAATTCAGTTAGGCGGGATCGCTCTTTGCCGGGTATGGCGGTGGAGGATCGCCAACACTCCGCCGGCAATTGTTCCAGATTCGAGTGTGCGTCTACGCCTGAGGATTTGAAGAAGAAGGTCATCGTCAATAAAGACAATAGAGGTAAGTTTTCGGTAGTTGATTCAGAATGTTTGTCGTTGAATTCTCTATTTGGTTTAGGTAATTCGAATAGTAAGAAGACGGGCAATGGATTTTCAAATGTGGGATCTCAACAACGGAGTAATTCGCTCGGGGTGATTCGCCAAGGTGTTCTGAGGATCAAGGAAAACTCCAATCCATCGCCAAAGTAGATTAAATATGTAGAAGGCAAAGAGAAAGAAATTGCAGTATCGAAGAGATTAGAGACTCCCATTTTTTTAAAAACAACTGATTCTATAACAGATGTTAATGCATCTTCTTCTAGAATGAAGATTTTTGTTAACCAATTCGTGAATTGGAATGCAATCCCTGGACCAAGTCGCAGTGCGATAAATGAAAATTTGCTGAATTCTGGTAACGATAATCTTCATTCTTCCCTGAACAAGGATAAAGCCTTGGACGTTGTAAAGGTGGTTGACGCTTTGCCTAAACCAGTTGCAGCTGCTCCAGTAAATCCTTGGATTAATAAGCCTTATATCAAATTGGATTTCGATGATAAAGAAGTGGTGTTATCTAAGGATGGTAAAGCAGTTAAACTCATTCAGGAGTTGGAGGAGAAGAATTCTAATAGACTCTCTAATTCTTTGGTAGTCAAGGTTTCTGGGAATGATCTACCCTCTAATATAGTGGCATGGGAGTTAAGGAAGCAGTGGAAAAATTTTGGTCAATTTCACTTCACGACATTGGGAAAAGGATGGTTTTTGTGCTCTTTCACATCAGAGGAGTTGGTAGAAGCTGCTCTTTCAGGATGACCTTGGTTTGTAAATGAACATGTTATTGGTATGGAGAAATGGTCTTCAAAATTCAACTCTTCTTTTACTGAAGTCCTTACTACTCCTATTTGGATTAGAATGCCTCACTTACCATTACAATGTTGGGATGAGAAGAATGTAGCTTGCATTGCTTCTAGAATTGGTACACCATTAATGCTAGATGGAAACATGTTCCATTGGGGAAGAAGAGAGTTTGCTAGAGTTTGTGTGAGAATCAAGCTTAATCAACCACTTCCTTTAGGAGTTTGGGTTGATAGCATGGGTGGAAGGTTTTTCCAAAAAGTGGTTTATAAGAAAGTCTCAAACTTTTGTTTTACATGTGGAAAGATTGGACATGTTGATAAGGAATGTATTTCTTTGATCAAAGTCCAGGACATTTTGAAGGCCAAAAGTAAAGTGGATGAAGGATGTATTGCTGATAAGGAACAAGGTTGCCTTGAAGATCCTTATTATGGGTCGTGGATCTTTGTCAACAATAAGAAGAAGAATTTCTCAAAACTTGGTAACAAGAAGATCTCTTCAAATGCCTTCAAATATGTGAAAAAAAAAAGATGTTCCTGTGATAGAAATGGAAGTGGACAAAATGGCAAAGGCAAAAGGCTTAGGGAGTAATGATATCCCTGGAAGGCCAGATGTGGTTAATTCCAGTAGTAGGGATATTATCATTGAGAAGAAAGGCACATTGGATCCCAATGATCATATTAAGGAACATCTGAATCAGGGTTTGATAGAGAAGAGCAAAATTATTAACTCTATGCCATGTCTGGACATTTCTGATATATCTATTGGAAAGGGTTTTTTGCGAACTCAGGTAGTTCCCAAGGGATTATCTGCGAACTCAAGCAATCCCTATCATAATTCAGTTCTCTTGAATCAGGATTATATTCCGGAACTAGAAGACAGGGCCTATAATTCTTTGGTTGGAGCTAATCAAGTGGAAATTAGGAATGATGGTGATGCTGCTTTAAATTTAATTGGAGAACTTACAAATGGCATTCCAATTGCTGTTTTATCTGTAAACAAGATTCTAAAGGGAAATTCAGATGTTGATTCTACTCATACAGCTTTTGTTGATCTGAACAACAAGTTTGACTGCCTGAGTGATCTTGCTGAAAATGGCTGTAGTTTAAAATCTCAATTGGAGCTCTTGGAGGAAGATAGAGAGGAAGGAGCAGTCACAATGGAAAAGGAAGTTTGTCTAGATAATAATGTTTCTACAGTTATCCAGGAAGTTAACTGTGAATCTTTGCAGAAAGTTATCAACAATGTGAACTATGGGAAATCTTCTTCTCATAAAACTAAGCTTGCTAAGGAAATAAGACACTTGGGACCTTTAAATTTGTCATCAATACATACTAAAATCGGTGCTAACAAGGCTAAGGGTGGGGGTATCTCCCCATTCAAATCCAAATGAATTACATTAGCTTTTGGAATTGTAGGGGGGCTAAGAAGAAGGAGGCCTTCTTATATTTAAAGGATTTTATAAAAGAGTGGGATGTTTTGTTTGTTGGTATTGTAGAAACTAAATTGTCTTCGTTATCTTTGGAAGACTTTCACAAAATGATGGGAAAGGATTGGAATTTCTTTCTTCATCCTTCTAGAGGGA
>NW_021501624.1:0-1073 GCF_001605985.2 Dendrobium catenatum
TCAGTCTGATCCGAAAATAATTTAGATAATCTATTGAACTTTTGTTATTCTATTGAACTTTTGTTATATATTGATTTAGTTTTAGATTAAGTTGTTCCTGCGATTACCACAACAATGTAATCTCTATAAATAGAGGCATTGTATGTCGTATTGATTTGGGGAAAAATCTGAATAAGCTTAGTTTATTTCCTCCAAATTATGTGTATCCTCTCTCTCTCTCTCTCTCTCTCTCTCTCTCTCTCTCTCTCTCTTGCAAGAATAGCTCAAGATCTTCCTCCTAGTTCTAACAATTTGGTATCATAGCCTCGTTGAGGTGATCGAGGAAGGAGGAAGGTGTTCTGTCCAAGAAAGAGAGGTGGTGGCTGACGGTGCCACCGACGTGCTTGCTCAAGCGAAATTGTTCGTGTGAGTGGAAAGGGATTGATCGTGGGTTGGCTGTGGAATCGGAGAGGAAGATCTGTTCAGCGTGGCTGTGTTTGCGCTGGATTTGCTCACGCGCTGGATTTGCTCACACAAACAGAAGGTGGCCTAAAAGCAGGCATTCGTGTGGAAGATAGCCCAAGCGGATCAAGAGGAGGAAGGTTCTTGGCAAGGCCAAGGTTAAGAAGAAACAGATTGATGTCTCGAATACCATTTCAGAGAATCTTGCTGATGCAAAAGATAATGTCATGGTGACATTGGAAGTTGTCTAAAGTAAATGATTCAAGAAGGGGAAGTTCTCCAGATAAGCTGACTGGAGCAGTGCTACCTGGCTCGTTTTCGGTGAAGCTTGTAGGAGCTTAACGCAGAGGTAAGCACGCGATCTTGTCAGGGTTCGCCAGATTCAGAGAGGCGTGCATACCCTTGTCGTAGAAAGAAGGCAGAATTGCTGGCTATGAGCATGAGAGAGCAGGAGATGAAGTCAGACTCATGCCCTGTTCTTGAGTCGAACGTTGGACGCAGGCATCGAACTCGGGCGGTAGTTCGGGTGTGCTGCAATCGGAGCCAGCTGGGCTGGTTTAGCCGCGAGATGAAAGCAGAAGGAGGAGCAGGAGTCAGGCCTAGAGCGGACATCGTCGATTCCGGGGCTCGCG
>NW_021501625.1:0-300 GCF_001605985.2 Dendrobium catenatum
TATTAGATAAATTTGTTACTAAAGTTATTGCTATTTGTGAATCTAAGGATTTGAATGTATATTCTATTGATAATTTGATTGGCTCACACATTTCCTATGAGCAACGTTTGGGTCAAAGACTTTTGGATGTAGGAAAAACGATCATTCTAAAAGCTGAAGATACGGAAAGAGGAAGCTTAGTTGGTGACGATAGCAATGACTTATCAAGCAAATCACAAAGCTCACCAAAGCATAAACAAGTGGAAAAAAGATAAAAATGGTAAGGATGTTAATATTTCCTCTGACGTTATTTGTTTTCGA
>NW_021501626.1:0-312 GCF_001605985.2 Dendrobium catenatum
AAAGAGACTCCCCCTTAATCGGGGTGTTATCTTTCCTTTTTGGATATTTGAAAGAGATCCTAATTTGATTTCCAAATGGAAGAAGACTCTCCCCTTTAGGGATGTCTTCACCTCTTTGGAAATCAAGTTGGATCAAATTTCCCAAACTCAAATCATTTTTAAGTAATTACAACCTTTACACAATCAAATTTACATCTCGATTAAAAAAAATGAAAATCTAGACTCGATCCTGCAAGGTTATCCTAATAATCAACAATTATATACTCATTCCCAAGCAGTTATAATATAGAAAATTGAAATGCATTTTTTTTT
>NW_021501627.1:0-618 GCF_001605985.2 Dendrobium catenatum
AGTTTTTGAATTGAAACCTGGTATTAATCTTGGTGGGACTACCCGTTAAAATGATAAGAGGTGAGTGATCTGAGCAAAGAGGGCCTTCAACTTTGTAAAAAGAAGTAGGAAATGAGTCAAACCAGGCATGATTGACAAGAGCCCTATCCAATTTAATATGAATAGGGTTATCAGCACGATGATTGAACCAAGTATAAAACAGTCCCGTAGAAGAGAGCTCACTTAAACCTGAAGTAAAAATCCAATTATTCATTTCCTCCATACGGCCATGCTGAAGAGGCCTACCTCCAGCTTTTTCATCCTCTTTCCTACAGCAGTTGAAATCACCAACCACAATCCAGGGAACAGAAATAGAAGAACTGAGACTAATTAGTTGTTGCCAAAGAGAAGTTCTATCAAGAGAGGAGTTAGAAGCGTAGACAATAGAGATGAGAAAAGTAGGAAAAGAGGCAGTAGCTATGGTCCCATGAATAAGTTGAGAGGTGATAAGTAAAGGGGTGAAAGTTATCTTTAACGGGTTCCACTTGATCCAGATTCGGCCTGGATTAGAAGATGAGAAATTATGGCAAGTGTGCTCATTAGGGAAAACCATATGGCATTTGACGAACCAGTGATCAC
>NW_021501628.1:0-234 GCF_001605985.2 Dendrobium catenatum
AGTATCAACTTTGATTGGGGGTTAGGATTGTAAACTTGTTTAGCCTTTTCTTGATATTGCATCAGCTTCTTGCCTTTGTCTATATAATAAATCACTTGTTTCCCCTTATCAGCTCTGGAGAAAAATATGGAGTCAGCATCACCTCTTCTAGCACCTGAGGCTTTAGCCTTATTGGACTTATCAGAGTGGCTTTCTAACCTGGATAAGTTCAGTTTCTCAAACTTAGCCACTCTA
>NW_021501629.1:0-226 GCF_001605985.2 Dendrobium catenatum
TCAAAAGAATTTCTGTACCCTGAAGGATGTCTGATCAAGGGTTAACAAAATCAGACATTCTACCTTCTTCTGATTAAGATTTGTTAAACTTCTTGATCTCTTGGAACTTTAAAAGGCTTCATTTTTGAAAAGGATTCTCATATGATGCCTTAAAAAAAAAAATTGTTTTCATGTGTTCCTTTTTTATTATTTTTTTATGTTTTGACTGTTTTTTTTTGGGTCTTGA
>NW_021501630.1:0-290 GCF_001605985.2 Dendrobium catenatum
CAATCGTTGGGTATAATTGTTCCACCATGCAATCACATCCAATGATTACCCTCGTCACTACATTTTAGGCCATCCAAAAAGAGCACACCACATAGCTCTAGCTATTTGTTTTTTCACTAAAATGTTTTAAAATTAATTTTAAATTCAAAAACATCATTAAATCATAAAAAATTATTTTTAAATCCAAAAGAACAATATAATATATCGAATTATTCAATTTTAAAAGCTATTTATTTTAAAATTATAGTTAAATATTAAAATAATTACAAATATTTAATATTTGGTATTTT
>NW_021501631.1:0-339 GCF_001605985.2 Dendrobium catenatum
TCGCATTCCTCCAGATACCCCTGAAGACTTAACTCAACAACACATCGCCGAACTCCCCCGTAACGCTCTACGCCATGAATTACGAAGACTAGTACGAGAAGAGTTCCCCGTTGAAAATATAAGACAATCTCTTCGTCATAGAGATTTTCAGGAGTCATCACCCCTGACTGAAGCCATCCTTCAACACCCTATTCCTGCAAGGTTCAAACTTCCGAACATCGATTCATACGACGGGACATCTGACCCGTACGAGCATATCGATCACTATAGAACCATAATGCATATCCAACAAGCCTCTGATGCGCTTTTATGCCAAGTCTTCCCAGCTACCCTCAAAGG
>NW_021501632.1:0-929 GCF_001605985.2 Dendrobium catenatum
AATCTTGTTGAGCACAACAAAATCTGATAGCTTTCTTTCTTAGTGATTTGGTTGTATTACACAGATAAATAGATTTTGGCTATTTATTTTGAAGATTTGTCTTTGTTTTGTCAATAACAAAATATTAATGTTATATAGACTTAGGTTTTGTTTGGGGAGAAGCTATTCTGTGCAGATGCCGGAAGTAGCTCTACGTTCGAAGGCGAATCAGGTGCAGATATGTCAGCGGTACTGAGCCGCTGTACGCAGCAAATGGATGACGTGGTGCATTTTAGTTAGTTTTCCGAAGGCGTTCGGTGTCCGCACAGAATAATTAATCTTCTTTGGGATTGCTTTCTTACTATTTTATTTTTCAGACCACAACTCTAATTTCTATTTGTCCATTAGTTTTTTGTTGCTTTCAATAAAAATTTATGCTAGGAAATTACTTTCGACAACCATTTGAAAAAAAAAATTTTATTTTCTCTACATCAGCTTTAAGAAGCAACAAAAATGCTTTCCCAAACAAAACCTTAATTTCCTCATCATCCTATATGCATGAATCTTGCTGAAATAGGTTTGGAATAAAGCTTTGAGATCAGCCTTGCAGCACTCCAATCAAAGAACAATTCTGCATAAGAATTCACATATGTTTTAGATTATTCATTTGATTTTCTGAATATATCATTAGGGTAAAAGCAGTTTAATTTATAGCCATGTTGAATAAAATGATCATTATTTATCTTACCCTTCAGGGAAATTTGCACTTTACTTCCATAATTTATCCTATTTTGCACTTTACTCAACCTCAAATTACTGAATTAAGTAAGGGAGGCTGTGGTTGCCAACAAGGTGGTTGTTGATGGCAATAATTGATGATTGTGATTGTTTTTAAAAAAAATTCAAAATATTAAAATATTTTTTAAAATTATTTGTTTTGTTTTAAAAAA
>NW_021501633.1:0-239 GCF_001605985.2 Dendrobium catenatum
AAATACAAACGGCCGCGATCCCTTGTAGAAAGGATATTGCAACATCCTCATAACCAATGTCGAGGTACACGCAGGCATACTATGAGACCTCAATGCATGCAAATAAAGAATGTAGTGGACTCTTACATCAGTCTCTACAATATTAGGTGTGTAGTACCTACAAGAACAAAAAAGGGTTGCAGAATGCATATAAGCGTCTTATATGCACTATTGGAATTTCCAACATAAGCAACAACGCC
>NW_021501634.1:0-257 GCF_001605985.2 Dendrobium catenatum
CTCTTGAAAGTAGTGATGATCGGGTCTAGGTGCAGATGAAGGAGCTCCCCCTTCTTCTTCAGAATCTCCACTAAAATTATGATATCTCTCAAATGAAGATCGAAAAGAAGCATCGATAAAGTAGATTGGTAGTTTAGTGGGAGATTCAGGATGAATGATGTTGTACTTCTTATGAAGGATATAGGCAACAAGATGTCCTAGAGTCACATTCTTCTTTCTTTTATGATGTGGAAGTCCAATCTCAGAAAGGTTGTACA
>NW_021501635.1:0-255 GCF_001605985.2 Dendrobium catenatum
AAGTCCAGACCTCAGTTGGTTGTCCGACAGAATTTCGGGCCTAAAGTGATGGTCCGTTAGAAGTACATGCCTCTAGTGGTAATCCGACGAAACCTCGGGCCTTAGGTGGTGGTCCGACAAAATGTAGTATAGTAAAAACAACCAATATATATTGTAAACAATAATGAGTGATCTTACCAATAATGTTTAAAATTATCAAAATAATAGGTTGGGCACACAGGTTTTAATAATCTTCAATTTTCGATGATGACAAAT
>NW_021501636.1:0-303 GCF_001605985.2 Dendrobium catenatum
TAAATTAAACTAAATTTATTATTATTTTTTATTGAAGAAACCTTTAATAAAATTAAAAAAAACATAATTACTTAAAAATTTTACATTAAATAAATATTTAATTAAAAAATGATCAAAATATCTTTATATTTAACATCATTAACTCTAATATTGGATGTTAGGACCAAAAATAGCTTATTTTAAAGAGTTGAGAAATCAAATTGGTCCCTCAAAAGAGTTGGGGACCATTTTGATCCCTCACAAAGAGTTGAGGGACCATTTTAATCTTTTTCTCGTTGTTTAAATCATTTCACCCACTTCAAT
>NW_021501637.1:0-283 GCF_001605985.2 Dendrobium catenatum
TTAATTATCTCTAGTTTAAAATTTTGTCCTATATATTATACCATTACTGTGATAGAAGCATGCATATTATTCTTATTTTCATCCATTGTAATCAACTCTAGTTTTCATGTAACCTGCTATATATGCATGTGTTCTTTATTTCAATGAATGGTAAGGAGCCGTGATACGGCATCATAAAATTAGTTTGAATCGGGCATGAATCTTGAGGCAAAAGCTAGTTAGAAACTTCAAAAATTAATTCCGGGGGCACCCAAACTCTGATTTCAGCGAGCTTATAGTCAAA
>NW_021501638.1:0-501 GCF_001605985.2 Dendrobium catenatum
CTCATTCTGGACAGCAACTCGAAGAGATGGAAGTTCAATTTCTAGTGGCAGTACAACTTCAACTCCGAACACCAGAGAATAAGGAGTGGCTTTGGTCGGTGTTTTGTAGGTCGTACGATATGCCCATAACGCTTCTACCATCTTCGTATGCCACTCTCTTTTGTTTTTTGTAATGATTTTCTTCAACAATTTCACCAGTGTCTTGTTGAATGCTTCAGCTAAGCCATTTGTTCTTGGATAGTAAATGGAAGAGTACCGCCAATCAATTTTGTGCCGATCAATGAACTTATAGATTTTTGTACTCTTGAAAGCAGTTCCGTTATTTGAGATTATGCGGCGTGGAACACCGAATCTGTAGACAACATTATGGGTAAAGAAATTGATTATATGCTCGGACGTAACTTCTTTGAATGGAGCCGCTTCTGCCCACTTGGAGAAGTAGTCGGTTGCTGCCAAGATGAAGTGGTGTCCTGCTGATGACGGCGGATCTATCGGCCCGAT
>NW_021501639.1:0-203 GCF_001605985.2 Dendrobium catenatum
GGTCAGGTGGATTTTGAGCCATTCTCATTCGCTGTTGAGATCTGGTAAGGCGAATGTGAACTCCCCTTTCTGGTTGAGAGAGCCCGACAGAGTCCCTGGGAGGCATTCCTCACTACCTTGTCCTCTTCTTATCACCTCGGCATATGCGTCGGGTGATTGTTGAGCGTACTTTCCTCTTTTGTCCCACCGTTGCGATTTTGGTC
>NW_021501640.1:0-243 GCF_001605985.2 Dendrobium catenatum
ACAAATTTACATTTATTGAAAAACAGTAAATTCTAAAGTCCCTGCAGCGTTATCCTAATAATCATCCCAAGCAGTTTATATGAAAATAAAAGTGCTAACACCATTGACCCTGTGCCAAGCCATGCTTTTTATTTTGAGGGCTAAGAAGCTCCACCTGTGCAATTATAATTATTAGATTAGCCCTCATTTATTTAGGGGGGGCTGAGCAAGCAACTGCGTAAGACAATATTAGAAAATATAATG
>NW_021501641.1:0-333 GCF_001605985.2 Dendrobium catenatum
AATCTATGTGGGTGGTGGTGCCTCTTTCTAAAGTTTTCTGATGCATACTGTATTGGGGGTTTTCTAGGATGGCCTACTGTGAATGATGCAATTTCATTTTCTAGTTCTTTTATTTTCTCACTATAAGTTTTATTTTGAGCTGTCAGTCCATCAACTTCTATCAATAGCAAGTGCTCACTATGATCTACTTCTAATGCAAGTGCCGTTAGTTTTTCAAACTCTACATCTAGTTCAATATGCGATGTTTTCAAAGATTCATGCGCTTCAATTAGTTCAATGTGCTTCTTATTTAATGTATCATACTCATCAAGAAGCAACATGTGATCTTTATCT
>NW_021501642.1:0-234 GCF_001605985.2 Dendrobium catenatum
ATGATCTATCCCCATCATGCTGAAATTTTCTAAAGATTACCCAGGCCTGTCGGCCAAGGCTATATACTCGTTGAATACATCAATGTAGCGCGCGTGCGGCCCAGAATATCTAAGGGCATCACAGACCTGTTATTGCCTCAAACGTCCGTGGCCTAAATGGCCATAGTCCCTCTAAGAAGCTGGCCACGCAGGTTGAACTCTGCATAGCAAGTTAGCAGGCTGAGGTCTCGTTCG
>NW_021501643.1:0-302 GCF_001605985.2 Dendrobium catenatum
TAATCAGAATCTGACTTCTGGGCTTCCTGAATCCGTGTTTCCAAAGAAGACTGAATACTCATCTGAGCTAAATCCAAACCATTAGAGGAAATCACCTCCAACTGCAATCGCTCCATGTCTCGAATCAGGAAATCATCATAAGTAAGCTGCAAACCTGATAATCCAGAAGACTTTCTGCCCAGAGCGTCCGCTACCACATTAGCTTTCCCAGGCTGATACTGAATAGTCAAATCATAGTCCTTGATCAACTCGAGCCATCTTCTCCGTCTCAAATTCAAATCCTTCTGAGTGAAAATATACTT
>NW_021501644.1:0-314 GCF_001605985.2 Dendrobium catenatum
GTTAAAGAAGTTGGAGTGAAAATTCCTTTGCCCATCAATTCTAATAAAATTGTTATTCCTACTGTTGTTGAAAAGTTTGACAATATACAGGATGAGCAAATGAATGATTATACATCCCAAAATGAAATTGTCACCAATGAACCACAAGAAATAGCATTAAGAAGATCTACTAGAGTTAAAAGATCTGCTATTTCGAATGATTATATGGTTTATCTTCATGAGTCAGATTTTGACTTAGGAATTGTTGATGATCCAATTTCGTTTTCACAAGCCATATAAAGCATAAATTCTAATAAGTGGTTAGATGCCATGAA
>NW_021501645.1:0-772 GCF_001605985.2 Dendrobium catenatum
GTATTTTATGTCTTTCTATCATCCTAGAAAGAGTTTTATGTTTTTGAGATCAAAAATTTGGGTCCCTCTCCCAAATTTTTGATTGCATCAGGGGTGCACAACCGATTCTTGGTTAAATGGAGTGGACGTCCTTTGACTGACTGTTCGTGGTATTGACATTGAGTCATCTTGATTATAACCTGCATGCACTTAAGGGTTATGATGAGTCCATGTACATGGGAAGTTGCATGCAGTATATAAACAAACAATGGACCATACACTGATAGGTTTAGTTTTTAGCTTAAATGGCTAGCCTGCATGGAACATGCTTTGAAATCTTGGTGGTTGCTCAGGGAAATATTATTGAATTTTATTTCGATATTAGTGTTTTCACCGTGATGGCTTATTAAACTAAAAAAAATAACGCTTCAATGTTGTTGTTTCATATTGGTCATTATTGTTCAAGTTTGTTTACATTTTGTTCTGTTGTCTCTTTATCACTTTGGTTTTAATAGTTGTGCTTTGCTTAGCAGCTTTAGAAGTTGGAGGTGGTTTTAAAAACCAGTAGTGAGTAGCATCTGTTTTATTTTTTCACATTAATTTTTTCATAATTTATTTTCTTGTTTGTGTTGTTGTAGATGACTGAGTCATGTTGATTTTAATTGGAGATTTGTCATCTTCATTAGGCTTATCCTAAGTATTTTAGATCTAGTTTGGGTTGGCTTCATTTGGAAATGTATTTCAAGGGAAAAAAATGAAGAGACTATTTTTATCGTATCCTTACTCCATTTGA
>NW_021501646.1:0-1336 GCF_001605985.2 Dendrobium catenatum
AAACTTGATTCATCTGAATCTGGGTTGGCCCATAGTGCCTTCTTTTTCTTCTTAAAAAACTTCTTTCATTTCTTGTTAGTCTTTCTCTCTACATCCATCTCTTTCTTTTTTGAATCAATAAGATCTGGACAATCTCCTCTTATATGTCCCGGCTTCTTGCAATGATAACAAATAATCCCTTCTCCTGCAGGAAATTTCTTAGTTTGAAATTTATAATTTTTGGATTTCTTATACCTTTGATTTGTCTTCCTTAGTAATCTTCCAAATCTTCTTGAAAGCATGGCCACTTCATTGCTATCTTCATTAGAGCTTGATGAACTAGGTTCATCATTATCATCAACTTGTAAGGCAATAATTTTACCTTTCTCTTTCTCTTTCTTAAAAGATCCATCCAATTTATCCCTTTGAGCTATAATCTGTTCATGTGCTATCAAAGAACCCAAAAGCTGATCAAGTGGATAAGAAGATAAATCTTTAGCCTCACTAATTGCAGTTACTTTATCATCCCATTCTTTGGGAAGGCATCTAAGAATCTTATAGACTAAGTCTTGATTCTTATATATATTCTTCCAAGAGAATGTAATGTATTAATTATTTTCATAAATCTTGTATACATATCAGAAATAGATTCTGAAGGAAACATACGAAATAATTCATATTCATGAACAAGTCAATTTATGTGAGCATCTCTAGCCTAACTAGTACCTTCATAAGTTAAAATTAATTTATTCCAAATTTCTTTTGCTGAATTTAACATAGAAATTTTCATGTAATCATTTGGAAGAAGTGCACAATGCAAAGTATTACATGCCCTAGCATTTAACTCATCTAATTCCCTCTCTAATGCAGTCCATTCATCAAAAGGTTTTTTAATTTTAATTCAATTAATTTCTTTAGTGGGTGTATGATATTAGTGTGTAAGCATGTGCCACATACGAGAGTCTTGACCTCTTAAGAATGTACTAATTCTATTTTTCTAATAATCAAATGGAACATTATCTAACAAAGGAGGACAATGAGTGGATTGTCCTTCGGGAAGTGAACTCTTAGGAAAACCTTGTGCCATAATTTTTAAGTGGATCTGCTCTTGGATGTTAAGCCAAAATAAAAAGAGCCAAGGCTCTGATACCAATTGTTGGATGACTATGGCACCCCGAGAGAAGGGGGGGGGGGTGAATTGAGGTTTTTCACATTTTTATTAAAAGAAGAAAATTAAAATGATTTTAAAGTAATTTTGAAAAGAGTAAGTAATCACACAATATTTATGAAAAATGACAAGCAAAAAGAAATGCAAGAAATGAAAATAAGAGGTAAGATATTTTTTCGTGGTTTGGCC
>NW_021501647.1:0-312 GCF_001605985.2 Dendrobium catenatum
ACGGGCTCAGCGTCGGGTTTCTCCAAGAGCTCGAGAATGGAGGCGTCGGAGAGGGAGAAAGCCTTCAGGCTTGCCAACCGAGAGTTTTGGAGGTTCACGAACCAGAGGAGTTCGGGAGCAAGGGGGCGAAAATCCAGAGAAAAAAAAGTTGCGTGAGAGAGAGGGATAGGAAGAGCGATCCCCTTCCGGGCTCGGAGCCTTCCTTTTGATTAACTCAAAACTCTCGTCGAAAGAGGAAGCCCACCTTTTCTCGTCCGTCGTCGCAGCCGCTCCAGCCTTCAAAAATTCCTTAAACAGCTTTGCTCTCTGTTC
>NW_021501648.1:0-923 GCF_001605985.2 Dendrobium catenatum
AATATTAGATGAACCGATCCATTTTTTCAGTTTATTAATTTAGGCCTCATTTGGGACGACTTTTTTATTGCTTCTTAAAACAAGTTTTTAGTATAAAATTTTTAATTTTTATATAAAAAGTTATTTTAAGAAGCAACCAAAAAGTCACCTCAAACGAAGCCTTAGTCGTAGATGTAAACAGTTTAAAAATAAAAAAGGTTAACATTATAATAACCTAATAAAAGGATTTGCGAACTTAAAAAGTTTTAATTAGAGTTTCAACTTCTAAGAAACGTATTGGCACTTTTCATTAGAAAATTAATATATAATCAAGAAAATAAATTAAAAATATAGGCTTAGTTGGGCACAACTTTTTATCAATTTTTTTTGCTACTTTCAAAAAAAATGCCAAAAAGTATTGTAGAAAAAAAAAATAATGCTAAAAAGTATCGTAGAAAGCGGTAAACAAATTGTCCCAAACGAAATCTAAGACTTCATTTTTAGTTAAGTGCCAGAAATCATAAGCACAAGTTTTAAATTTTAAGAAATTATCAAAAGTCAAATTTAAGATCAGGATTTTCAATCTTTTGCCCTACCAATTAAGCTATTCCAATAATTTCTCAATTCATTTATATGCCAATGAAAATAATTAATAATGAATTTTAACAAATTGGACCTAAGCCTTTAATTTCTTAGATCTTAAAAAATAATACTTTTTTGGTAATTCCTTAGATTTATGTTGAGTTAGGACAATTAGAAATATCATATACAACACTAATGTCATAGTTAATTCAAAATTTTGAAATCAATACTAATGAACAAACATATATCATAAATGAATATCTCGACAAAATTTTCAAAAATTATATATATGAGCAATCTAGCTAGCTATTAATTAAAGTGCATAAATGGCTCCAAAAATTTATTAATTAATTGTGTATAAT
>NW_021501649.1:0-374 GCF_001605985.2 Dendrobium catenatum
TCGACATAACATTCCACTTGATTATGGATGAGTTCATCAAAAATCCTCATCATTGCCCTTTGATAAGTCTCTCCCGCATTCTTTAGACCGAAAGGCATAACCTTATAATAGTAAACCCTTATCGGTGTTCAAAATAAGGTATACGCCTCATCTTCGGGGTCCTTTCTAATTTGGTTGTATCCGGACGAGCCGTCCATAAAGGAGAATATCGCATGTGAAGAAGTGATATATACCATGAGTTTCAGTATAGGAAGCGGGAACTCATCTTTAGGACATGCTTTGTTTAAATCTCTGAAATCAATATAAACACGTATCTGACCATTCTTCTTTTTGACTGGAACGACGCTAGCTAACCAGGTCGGATATTTCTCCTC
>NW_021501650.1:0-214 GCF_001605985.2 Dendrobium catenatum
CAAAGCCACTCATAGCAAGGAGAAAGTAGAGGAGAAAGTAATGGTAAAAAAGGGCAAAAAGAAGTTTCAAAGGACAGACTCAGCTTCAGACTCATCTGAGACTGAAGAAGAAGAAGAAGTTACCAATCTTTGCTTCATGGTAGACAATGTACATCACTCAGATCAAGAAGAGGATTACTCTCACATAAGACCTCGTGGGAGCATATGGTACCTG
>NW_021501651.1:0-898 GCF_001605985.2 Dendrobium catenatum
TTGAGGTTTTACAACCTCCTCGAACTTTAAGTGGTATTAGAGCAGTTCTTAAATTTTAGATTTTAAAATCTTCAATAATATATCCAGCGACATATTTTGGTAATAAGAATACTGTTGAGTTTTATTTCTAAACATGTCCACCTTTTCTTGAAAATATCCTGTTCAATTTCTTAAAAATTTTCATGTCTACATTTTAGCAATTTAGTGACTATAGAATTTGGCATATGATTCAAACTAGTTATTCATTCCCATCTCATGTAGTTAATGGTGTTAAAACTGATATTCTCTTTATTGAATGGATTTATGAGGATAGAGAACTCACATATTTAAATTCTAAATGCTTAAATTGTTTATTTTGTGCTTTAAAATTTGAGGATTATATGTAAGTTTCTACATACACTATGAGGAAGGAAATTTGGGATAGGTTGTGCATCACTTATGAGGGAACTAGTGAAGTTAAATGGTCCAGGCTAAACATTCTACCCCATGAGTATGAACTTTTCTACTTAAAATCTAGTGAGATTATATCTAAAATGTACATTAGGTTCACCTAAATAATGAAATCCTTTCATGCAATATGTAGAGAACTATCAAACTTTGAAAAATTTAATAAGATTTTATGATGCCTACTTAGCACTTATAATGTTAAAATAGCTGCAATTATTGAATCAAAAGATTGGAACATTTACTCTATTGATAATTTACTTAGGTCACTCATTGCCTACTAGCATCGAATGTGATAGAGGCAAAATGATGCAGGTGAAAAGAAGGAGAGAACTAAATACCCTAAAGGAAAATGATTCAGACATTGACAGGTTTGTAGCAGAGGAAGATGAAAACATCGTATTGATGACACAGTACCTCAAAATTTTTCTTTAAAAAAGTAGAGGCGTCATCA
>NW_021501652.1:0-385 GCF_001605985.2 Dendrobium catenatum
ACCCACAGAGGGGCCTGCACGTTAATATAAAAACCAATTACATGGTCCTTAAAGGAAACTCAAGCTCACTACTGCTCTGAGGAGCTACAAAAATCAAAGCAAAAAAACCTATGAGCTTGAGTTCCCTACTAAGAAAAAATATAGACAATCCTAGGTACATTCTACCGTACACAAGAGCGAGCACCCAAAAAGCTATAGAGGTAAAAAGGACTAAATACAGCTCCATATTCCTCCTGAACAGCTCAACTGCAAAAATAAAACCTGCATTGAAAGCAACCTGCACAAGAGGAGAATGGACAAAAAGGCAGAAAAAATAGTAGAAATATAATTTAATAAGGTTATAGCACCAATGTAAATCCCAATTACCACCAAAATTAAGACAAAC
>NW_021501653.1:0-233 GCF_001605985.2 Dendrobium catenatum
TGCTGAACGAGGAGCTGAGGAAGATCAGGGAGGATCTAGAGAAAGACAGGACTAGTCATCCTGGTTACTACATGGAAGGGGGGAGACTATTGTATCAGGGGAGGTTCGTGATGCCACGAACTTCCATACACATTCCCCATCTGTTGCAGGAATTTCATGGCAGCTCAGTTGGAGGTCACTCAGGAGTTCAGAAGATATACCGGAGGCTGGCGACAGAACTTTATTGGAAAGGG
>NW_021501654.1:0-317 GCF_001605985.2 Dendrobium catenatum
TCAAGACTTTATAAGTTCCAGCCACTTGGTTAATCAACAACTGGGAATCTCCAAAGATCTTAATCTCTTTAATTTCCATTAGAGTTGCAAGTTCCAAACCGGTTATCAGAGCTTCGTATTCAGCTTCGTTATTTATGCAGGGCTACAATAAATGGTAGGAAAAATGCATAATTCCCTTTTCCGGCGTTATGAAAAATAGACCGACTCCAGTCTTTCCAGGAATTATAGATTATTGGGTCGCATTCCTACGGGAGGATGCTGCTCCATCAAAATACAATTGCCAGATGGCCTCGCTAGATTCCCTCAAACTCATGATT
>NW_021501655.1:0-334 GCF_001605985.2 Dendrobium catenatum
AAGTGTAAAAGAAATTAGTGGTGCGCAAGAAACATTCAGCCCGAAAGTAAAATTCTAACGAACCTCTCAATGCAAACTTATAAAAAAGCAAGATTTTCTTTAAAAGAAAATACTAAAGGGGTAGTAGATGTCAAAGGGATATGCAATAGGTATTGCCATATAACTTATCCGTGATTTCTTCATCCAAAGATATTTTAAAGGAAAAATGATAATGCATGGAGCTCCAAATATAGAGGTATGCAGTGTATATCAATTTTTTGTATGCAAAACAAGTCCGAGGTAGCACTAAAATATGTCAAACATAAGAAAATCATTCACGACAAAAAAAAAAAAA
>NW_021501656.1:0-233 GCF_001605985.2 Dendrobium catenatum
AGGGCAAATTTCTCGCTCGCAAATAGCAGAAGCCTCAACCATCAGAAAGTCGTGGGGGAAAGAAGAGAAATCCCATAACTCCTGCACGCGAGGAGGGATGCTAATAAGAGCAGGGAAAATTTCTCGCTCGTAAATAGCAGAAGCCTCAACCATCAGAAATCCGTTGGGGAAGGAAGAGAAATCCCATAACTCCTACACGTGAGGAGGGGCGCTAATTCGAGAAGGGAAAGTTT
>NW_021501657.1:0-298 GCF_001605985.2 Dendrobium catenatum
GTTGAGTATTTTGGGAGATATGGACATTTAAAGTTTTTTATTCAAAATGAACTGCGGAAGATCTAAACCGTCCGATCAAAGATGGACGGCCTAGATCTGGGCATACCACGTGAATCCTTCCTCAAGGGTTGAACGCGGGTCATCCCAAGGTCCAGGTGCGTGACATGGTGAAATCCTGGTCGTCCATCTATGCGATGACCGATTTGACCAAATTTGGTAAAAAATAACTAAAAAAAAAATCCAGATCTTCTAAAATTCATAGAAAATTGAATTTTTCACCAAATTGGAAATTATTGGG
>NW_021501658.1:0-327 GCF_001605985.2 Dendrobium catenatum
TTATTTTATTTTATTTTATTTTTTTCAGTTATGCTACCAAAAATTTTTAATTATTTGTGTTATAGTTGTTGTGACATGTGGAGGAAAGTTTGTTATTTTGTAGTTGCTTTGTGGTTGAATTAAATTGAAATATGATATTTTGTTATTTTGTTACGCTGTAAATTTTTGTTCTGTTAAATTTTAATTTCCTATGTATTTATTATTGTTTTAGTAGAAAAATTATATTCGTGATTATTTGTTATACTTTGTTACTTTAGGATATTTTGTTAAACTTTTGTTCATTTTAAAGTTTAGTTTTATGTAAATATTTTGTTATTTTTAGATTTG
>NW_021501659.1:0-245 GCF_001605985.2 Dendrobium catenatum
ACTATCAAAACTAAAAAATGTACAGTTAATAGGGAGCAAGGCATGATGTGCCAGCAAGTTATGTAATGATGGGCTATTACTAACCCGTTCATCTCATTTCTTGGGTTCTCATAAGTTGGTCATCTCCCTCTTAGACGGTGCACTTGGACAACTCCCAAGCATCATTCATCTTTTAGCCATGCAAAAATGTTTGCTTTGCTTTTAAATAGGTTTAATTCAATCTGAATTTTACTCAATTCAATAAG
>NW_021501660.1:0-238 GCF_001605985.2 Dendrobium catenatum
TAAATAGGGAAAACTATTATGTATGGTACCCGAATGTGCCCGAAGGTCAATCCGGACTCGCCACATTACTCAACACATAGTACGTTGGGTGATGTGGAGCGTCTGGATTGATCTCTGGATGCATCCAGACTCCACACATAATAATATCTCCTTAATATGAGGTTAGAGGGGAAGCATAAAAAAATGAGAAATTATTTTGTACGGAGACCGGACGCAGAACGCTGTCCGGAGACCAACC
>NW_021501661.1:0-2535 GCF_001605985.2 Dendrobium catenatum
TCGGGTTTTCGGGTCGGGTCAAATATTGACAGGTCTAGACCTTATCTTCCATTATATTTATATCAAATGAAATTTTTGCACATCTATCTAAATCATTCAGCAATCCAGTAAGAACTAAAGAGTGAGTTGATAAAGAAATAGGAAGTAAAAGAAAAGCTTATTTCATAAGAATGATTTTATTAGTAATAGAAATAAATTTATTACCACAAGCATTCATTTTATTCAGTGCATTGTCAAAAACACATTAGAAATTTGACACCACCAGTCTTCTCAATGCAATCTTCACTCCAATATAATTATGTTCTTTGACATTTTTGAATTTCAATATTATAATTAACTTTCTAAAAATATTATGAAAGAACTTAATTATTGATTATATACTATAATCTTCACTCTAAGATTATTAAGTTCTTTCACAATTTTAAATTCCATTATTTTAGATACCACTCAAAATTAAAATATTTTAATTTCCATATGATTGGAAAAATGGTCCCAAATAATCTAGTACCTAAAAAATAAAAATTTATACTTTCAAAATAATGCAAAGTCGCATTTCATTTATTCTAGTAATGTTACCTAACGTATAACACTAATCATAATTTTTATAAAATTATTTGTATCATTAAAAAAGGTAAGATAATAAAATTTAGTTTGAAGAATCATAAAAGCAGTTCTAAAATCTCCAAAATGACTTATGTACTCTAAATACACATTTCCTAATGATTTGGTATATGCACATCTGAAATAAGAGTGGCTCATCTTAGAAATAAAATTTAGAATCATGTTGAAATTTAAGCCTTTATGTTTAAGACATGCCTATGGGCTTAACACAACTAATAATGAAGTTCACAAAATCATCATGTCAAGGCATACCATATGAATACACATTAAATAAATGTTTATAAGGAAAAGAATCATTGACTTCCCACTCATCACATGCATCATTTTCTAACTCTAATCTATTTAAGTAGTTGGCCACCTATTGGTAAGTTCCATTTCCATTAACATTTTATATATCAAATTCTTGCAATAAAAGAATTAACCTTGTTGCAAATCTTATTTTATGGATTAAAATTTTGATGATAGCAAAGATTCATGATTTTCTACGACTACCTTGCCTATTAACTTTTCAGGTCCACAAGATCGAGTGCAACTCAAGCCAGCTCAAGATTGGGTAGATTGTTAAGAGATTTGCTATTTGCATATGTTACATTCTTGCAACTTGTATAGTTTTGATGATTTAAAATATTATTGTTTTATGTATAATTATCTCGTAACACTTTTTAGAAAATTTGTTTTTGCTCTTGTGTGTACTAACATTTCAGGAAAATTGAACTCCAAACTATGAAGACTTCAAATCAAATTCAGCATACAATTCTTTGCAAATTGAAGCTCTAAATTGTTCTTCAAATTGAGGAGTGATTGCAATTGAGTGAATAAAAATACACACACACACACTTAAGGAGATCTTACAAAATTGGTACTGATCGTACGGGACGAACCTAGTTCGTACAGGACGATCAGGTCAATTACTTCCTCGTAAGAGCAATGGAATGATCAGGAATTGAGAAAATTTTTCTAAGTCCTGATAATCCAGGATGAAATTATTTTTGTCCCAGGACGAAATAGGCTCTGTAAAAATTTCGTTCAGACGAAATCTATAATCGTGCTAGGACGAATTCTTCTCTGTAAAAATTTTGTCCACACGAAATCCAAATCGTCCCAGGATGAATTCTTCTCTATAAAAATTTTTCCCAGAAGAAGTTCTGATCATCCCGAGATGAAGTGAATCAACACTTCACATTCTGGCGGCATTCTGTACTTTTGGGGAACCGACCTATGGAATAACTGATCGTCTAGATGAACTTAGTTCGTACGGGATGATAATCGTGTATGAACACAATTCGTACAAATATTCAATAGGATCATTTCAGACACTTTAATTAAAATCATCCGGGACGATCCACGATTGTATGGGACAATCCATTACGTGTTAACTTGAAGATTTTGCAGTTTTGGACGGTTTTTCTTGTCTCTAATATATAAGGTCTAATTTCTACTACCACCCAATCTTTTTGCTCATTGATCTTCGTGCCTATTGGAAGAAGAGTCAAGGAGAGAGTGTGAGAGAGCATTCAAAGGAAGATTCCTACCACTGGAGCAAAAAGGCTTCGCTTGGTGTTCAAAGATAAGAATCTCTACTAGTGATTTTTGATTACTTCACTCTTTCCTTTCTTCTTTCTAGATTTATTATGAGGAGATCTGTCAAGGAGATCTAGTTCTCTACCGACACTTGGAGAGTGTAAAAGGACGGAGGGTTCTCTACCTACACTAGAAGAGTGTAAAAGGATGGAGGGTTCTCTTCCCATACTAAGAGAGTGTAAAAGGATGGACGGTTCTCTGCCAGCACTAGGGATAAGTGTAAAAGGAAGATGGTTCTCTGCCGCACCGGGTAGTGGTGAAAAGAGTATTTGTAAAGGCTTCTCCGCCTTGCTGTGTGTGCAAAAGGAGAGACACTATTGGTATTAGTGCAAT
>NW_021501662.1:0-455 GCF_001605985.2 Dendrobium catenatum
AGAAAGATTCATATGATTTAAGTATAGATATAACATAAAAAAGAAAAAAATCTCAAAATCATGAATAAGTTTAGACAATGAGATAAGTAAAATTATTGCATAGTAGATGAATGTAAAATTTTTATATTTCAAAATTCAATACAAAATAAAATTGCACAGAAGATTAATTTGAATTTAAAGATTAAACGATTGAGGAAATAACATATACTTGTGGAGCTTTGCGCATCTTTTCAATATTTGTGGCACACTTTGTGCATTTTTGTCCTTGTGGACTTATTTTGTGCATCTTTTTCAAATTGCATACTATTGCACATTCTTTTAATTTTTTGTACATTTGTACATTTTCTTGATCTTTCCAAAATCGATAATCTAAAATCTCAAATTTCTCTAAGTATAATATTTATATTGAAAAGAGAAATAAAAAAATAAGAAAACATCAAATTTATAATAATAAT
>NW_021501663.1:0-729 GCF_001605985.2 Dendrobium catenatum
TTTTCTTATATTTTATTCTGTTTATCTCTACTAAAAGTTGATCAACATTGACTAGAAATAAGTTAATAATTTCTCCGAGACTCGCATTTAGGTGTGCATTTGATGAATTAAAATAATTTTTATTTACAAATGATTTAACGCTCCGGTTTTATATACCGCGAGCTCCTCAATAGGAATGTGTGCATTTCTTCTCAATTTACTGTTCATCTTCTTCTAACCATGCTTCTGCAGGAATTCCATCAATATTAAATTTAGAAAGTTATTTGACTAGATTTATTTCAAATTTAATTTAATTGATCGATTTATTTTGAAAGATTCAAAATATAATTAAATTTAATTATCTTTAATTTATATTTGAAAAAAATTTAAACACAAATAATTAAAATATATCAAGAAGTTGAAATTTTTTGTTCTTGTTCGAAAAAAACAAAGTATAACTTTATGGTCTAATTATGTTATTTTATTCTAATTAATGGCATTAATTATATTATTAATGATGAAAATGATAGTTTAATTATTTCATTAATTTTAATCTTACAATTTTAGTGCTTTCATTACAAAAGAAAAAAAGTGTTATTTCAAGCTCCATAGTTTAGATAATAATAATATAATTAAAGATCATAAATTTATACTTTGTATTTTTCGATCAAGAACAAAAAATTTCAACTTCTTCGTAAATTTGCATTATTTGTGTTAAAAAATATATCTAAAATTAAAGATAACTAAATT
>NW_021501664.1:0-306 GCF_001605985.2 Dendrobium catenatum
AGGAAGCCAAATTCGATCTCCATAGAACCATTTCCACTAGAAAACCCTTCTGAGGGAAGAAGGAAATAATCCCAACCAAGCCCCATCATCCTTACAAACGAATCTTTATCCATTGAAGAAATTTTAGTTTCAACCAACCCTACAAAAACCCCTTGTAGTTTTTAATAATTTCCTTCAAATAAAGAGAGGCCTCCCTTTTTTTGGCCCCTCTACAATTCCAAAATACGATTTATTCCATTAAAAAAGTCTGGGGGAGGAGCCCCCAACTGTTTTCTTCATACCTCCATCCATAAATCTACCACTAGA
>NW_021501665.1:0-11550 GCF_001605985.2 Dendrobium catenatum
TAGTAGATCAACCTTTGATATTAAAGTGACTTTATGATAAAATGGAGAAGTTCTCGATAACAAAAATTAAAGCCAAATAATGCTTCTCAATTGGAGATAATCATAGTTCTACTATGATTATCTTACAACTGATACAATAGAAAGCATTTTTTTTACCTTCTTTATTATGTTATGACAAGAATGCTCTGAGGGACTCTTCCAATGCATCTGTTTATTGGATAAGAATCTTCCCAGAAATCAGTGTTATAAGAATAGGGTGGCTTAATAAGTATCTCTTGATACTATCAGAAGCTTCTTATAATTCATCTTCCCATTTGAAATGAACATCTTTCTTTTTTAGCCTTGTAAATGATTGACATCTACCTGACAAATTTAAGATAAATCATCATACAAAAGTAAGTTATCCTTATAAGAAATGAAGCTAATGTAGACTCTTTAGAGGTAATATTTCCATAATAACCCAAAGTTTGTCAGAATTAATCTCAATTCCTCTATGACGTACAACATACCCATTCTTAAAAAAACTTTGAAAGTACACTTGAGTGGGTTCATTTTGAGATAAAGTTTCTAATACTTTTTAATATAACTCTCAAAATTTTTAGATAATCTTTTTGGTCCATGCTTTTAATAACAAGGTCTTCTATATAATATTCAAACTTCTTATGGATCAACTAATCGATGATATGCACCATAGCCCTCTAGTAGCTAGCCTTAACATTCTTTAAACCAATTGGCATAATTGTGCAACAAAATATACCAACAGGAGTCTTGAATGAGGCATGCCTTTCATCTTCAGGTGCAATTTTGATTTGATTACATCTTATTAATCCATCCATAAATAAGAACATGTCATAGTTGAAAGTATTATCAACTAGCAATTCTAATATTAGAAGCAGAAATTCATCTTTTGGACACGCCTTATTGAGATCTTGAAAGTCAATATGCATGTAAGTTTGACCTTTTTATTCTTCATCGGAACAACAATAGTGATCCAATCAGCATATTTTATTTTCAAATGAAATTTTGCTTTTATAAGCTTCTTGGTTTATATTTTCACATATTCTTAAATTTCTAGTCTCATCCATCTTGGAGCATATTTAATATATATTACATCTAGTTTGATAACAAATATATGAAAGGCTATGCTAGGTGATAAGCAGAGTATTTAATTTTATGTCCAAGCAATGTGATCCTTGAATTCACTAAGTAATGCTTTCATCTCCTTGACCATACTCTCGAAAAGAGGAGCACTACTAAAGGTTGGGCTAGGATCCTCATTATTTACCAAGTTTATTTCTTTTAGTTCATCCATGGTAGCATCATGTCTATAATTTTCAAGTTCTTCTGATACAAGTTTAGCTTCCACAGTTTGTTCTATTAAGAAATTATTTTAATAAATACTACCATCATGTTCACTTTTATCTTCAATTTCAATCGCCATATATTTGTTAGTAATTGCATAACATATATTTTTTGAGTATATTCAGTTATGATAAATACAAGGCCTCTTGTAGCATGGCCTTCAATCCTTGATGATATATGATACCATATTCTTTAAAAGAATGAATTTGTTGCTCAACAATCCCTGTGTGAATTCCTTATTTTTGCATCATCTTTTGAATTCTTTCAAGATAATATTTAGGCATCATTATGTGAATTTTTTTATATTATCTATCTCATGATATTTTCTAGAGATTTTGTTGATAACAAGCATATGCTTGGATGTTCTAATTTGTGTGCTATGTATTTTAGGTGTAATGATTTGATTGATGTGCATCGTAATTTCTTATATGGGATTTACATTTCACAACTCAAGTTCAATCAAATTTTGAGCTAAAAGAACTCAAGATGGATAGCTTGAAGATTTTATATTATCGTAGGAGTATATTAGAGGTCCTTTAATATTTAATTACTTGATTTGATTTGGGAAAATTTTAATAAAATGATTTACATATTATTAATTAAGGATAATAAGCTTGATTTAAAAATCTATAAGATTTCTTTATTAAATAAACTTTATATGCTTCATAGATTACATAAGTATTATCAAATATAGAAAGATAATTAATTAAGGAAATTAAATATAATAAGCTTATATGATAAAAATTTATTATGTATTCATTTTGAATAGAACTTATTTCATATAAATTTACTGATGTATATTTTTTTAATCTAAATTACATCATATTATCGTATTAAATACATGAAAATATGCATAAGTTTTTATTTTTTTTGTATATGGTGTTATTTTGCTAGAAACATTGCTTAATTTTTATTTCATTAAATTCATTAGATACTGTATATAAAAATTGATAGGTTATATGACTTATTTTGGAGCTATATTTAATTTATGATGAATTTCTAAATATTATCATATTTTAATATTATATGATGGGTTGCCATTTTTGCCTTATTTTGGATTTATATGAAGATTTTTTTACTTTTAAATATGACTAGCCATTTTATGGCCATTTAAAAACTTATATTTATTTAATATAAATAATTTTTTATTCAAATATAATATTATTAGTTGATAAATTAATATTAGATTATTAGTTTTTTTAAAAAATTGGCTTTACTTACTTTTTCCTTTTAAATACCTCTCTTTTTCTTCTTGTGAGGTATGTTAAAAAGAGAAAACTTCAGTAATCTTTTCATTTATTTTTTTTTCTTTACATGCTAAATCTTGAGAGGAGAAACTTTGATTTTTATTCCAAGAGCTCTTTTCATTTACGAGATCAAATTCTTGGTTAGAAAGCTTCAACGCACTAATTCATGTAACATCTCTTTGGAGTTCTTGAATTTGCTTTTAAAAATTTTATTAAAACAAGGGAATTAAAATGAAAAGAGCTCCATATTCAGTGAATTTGATAACATAATACCAACATAATTATCTCTCCATATTTAGTGAATTTGATAAGCCAATCGAAATTCTCTTCTTGATGATATCCAGATTTAAAAAATAAACTTCCGATTCCACTACTTGCACGTAGACTTGAAGCATAAAATATTTTAAGCTTTTCAACATTATGAACCTCATGAGGTGTAATTTCTCTAAGATGATATGGAGGAAGAGGCGTAGCGATAAAAGTATTTTATAAAATTGGTATATTGTTCATTCTCCTTGAAAATATATACCGTACCCTATTTGTGTGATCAAATTGATAATCATAATAGACATTGGAGTGTTCAGCTTTCATCTTCTCTTTATCCAAATTTGGTCAGTCGTCATTGCCATTAAAGTTGGTCTAATTATGGTAGGTAACCCAAACTCTATTTCTATTTCTAATTATTTTGAATTTTTGTTTTCAATCTCTCCCAAATTTGGTCAAAATGCATTATCTTTAAATTTAATAAACTTTTATAGTATAACTTTGAATATATCATAGATATGATCATCTTGGTCATTTTAATATGAATATATTGAAATTTTATCATTAGTTTTGCTTGTAGATCCTTTTTATAGAGTAAATCAAGATGAAAATATGTATAAAATAGGTTGAAATTACTATATCTAGTATGGATATGTTATACATAACATGCATAGTAGAGTATTTAGTATAACATGCATCTGGTGCAGCTTATATGACACATACGAACATGAGTACACTACTAATAAGATGTGTATACTGAAAGCATTGAATTATTCTCAACATGTTAATTGCACTAAATATCTATGTGGTACATGATGTATATATTATTATTATGATAAGATATATGTGTATATAATTTTAAAAGTCTGGCTAGTTAAAGACTGGTTCAAGTTGTATCGAGTAAGCTACCTTGTATAAGAGGTTGAGTTGATGGGCTTACCTTTAAATAATGAGTTTATGGTATAATCCCAATACTATATACAAGATCGGGAGTTATAAGGGGACACTATACACTAACAGACAGAAGTGATAGCTCTTATAAGATAGCTACCTGACACACTAACATGTGATATGACATGACATTACAAGATATGGAAAGGTACAGAAAAGCACCATATGATTATTCAAATGTCCTGACTTGCATAAAAATGAATATATGTATGCATGCATCACATAATAACTAATATGCACACACATAAGTTATATAATATATGAACTATATGACATATGATATGATACATAAACATGATGTATAATGATTTTGATATTAATATAGATACATGATGCACCTGATACAAGAGATTGATACATACTACATAAATGACATGATAGAACATGAAATGATACTTATATGACATTCATGATAATGACATACATTATATTAACTTACATAATTTTTATGATAGTTTCATTTTAGAACTATTCCTAATAGGTTGGGATAGAACAAGGTCAAAAAATATTGATCAATGTCATGAATAACACTCATATTGAATGATATTGTTCATATGACCACTAGTGTTCATATAAATATGCCCCTATGTACATGAATTTGATGATAAACATGTTTTACTGGTGATTTGAGTGGTTATGTGCATATTATTATGCTTTTCTTGTATTAAATGTAGTGGAAGGTTCTGGTGACATACGAGGCATCTATTCATTATGTTGGTTTCATGATTTAAAGGTAGTGTAAGAACCCAATGGAGTAAGGCTGGTCATATTTTGTGATAGGTACTTTTTTTAGATTTTCTATTTATTTTTGTAATCATGAAAGTATAAGAGATAAATTCATGACTAATGTGAATGATTTTAGTTTAAATGTAAATGTTTATATCTTGATGATGAAATGAAAAGATAAATAGTTTTTTATTATGTATATTATTTTTTGTATGAATGATTATTAACGGCTATGATAAATGATTAGAAGGTTTAAAATAGATTATTCCTCCTAAATAGATTATGAGGCATCATAGGCTTTCTTAACAAAATCCTAAAATCGTTGCTTTATTAACCCCTTTGAAGGATGGATAATGCAATATGTGCAATGATAGAAAAATTACCATCAAGTCCTTGTTTGTCATATCTAACAATGATTTGATTGATTAGATCTCATGAGCCGCTTGTTTTATAATTATTGATCTAAAAAGAGGTAACCATAATACCAGGATTAGAATTAGGAATAAATAGATGAGAGAATTTAAAGGCCCATATAGCTTATATAAATGACTTGTTTAAAACTCTTAATACATTCATGAGGATGATTCATAAAATTTTAAAATAATTTTTTGGATCATTTTAGTAGTTTATTTTGATGATATCCTCATATTTAATCTAAGTAGAGATTAGTATCTCCATTACAGATTAATTTTGGATAAGCTCAATGAATAAAAGTAAAATTTTAATTTAAAGAAGTGTCTATTTATGAAACAAGAAGTCATATTTTTAGGTTTTATAAAAATAACTTTAGAGTCAAACATGATCTTATTAAGGTAAAATCTATCATTAAATGATAAATCATTTGCAAGAAAATAAGATATTCAAGGCATGATTACATTTAACATGAGATTTATTAAAACCTTTTGCACTATAGTAGCCCCACATATTAATATCTTAAAAAATATAAATTTTGGTGGACTATAAATGAATAGGGATCATTATATATATATATCCTGATTTGACTATAATATTTGAGGTTACATGCTATGCCTCAACTATAGAAATTGGATATATATTTGGTTGGGAAAATCATTTTGCAGCCTATTTTATGTAGGGTTTTATTGACAGTTACATCTTTATAGCTTCTTATTCAAAAATTTTACAAACTTTAGGAGATTTATCCTACATGCCTAGTTTTTCATCTTATTGTTTGTGGACATGATCATAAACCCATGCCTTTTATTTGTTCCTTTGTATTTTTAGATGGATGTTGTTGTAAATCTAGGCCCAAATACTGTAATTTTGATGATAATAAATATTATTAATTCCTTATTATTGTTATTCTTCATATCTATTTTGTTGCCCTACTCACTAACATTTTAGGTCCACAAGTCTACCAACAATGACAATCAACTCAAGATTGGGTTGACTAGGGATGAGTTTGTCTATAATTTAAATTTCAAGTACGTTTTCCTTTCTTGAGTCAAATCATGTATCTGGTGAACACTAAGCTTGGTAATCTTGCATACATACACTCAAGGGAGTGAGTTGGTGAGTTTGTTTAATTTCTAGATTTTGAACTCATAGTACAATACGATTTATATCAGAATGGACGATTAGTTAAAAATTAGAAAATCCTAATTAGGGCACCCTTATTAATTAAGAGTGATTAAACTAATCATATTGTATGATCTATATCATACAGGACAATAAGTTAAGATTATGAAAATAGCCGACAATCACAATTTAGGAAATAATTTAAAGTTATTTTTTTTCTAATCGTACAGGATGATTTGAATCATCCTGAATGATTTATGACAATCATGCTTAAATTGATCTTATGATTAGGGAGTTAATTATAGTAAAATTTCTTGATCAGATTATAGAGGATAATCAGAGATAATCGTACAGGATGATCTGATTCCTACATGGGATGATAATTAATTATCGCCTATCTTCCTAGATGAAATACCATATTTTTCCAATTAATCATACATGATGATCCATCATCTTCGTATTGTATGAACCAATCTTTGCATGGGATGATAATTAATCATTGACTATCGTACTAAATGGTCAGTACAACCTTTTTGTACTAATCGTATAGGATAATGTAGTTCGTACTGCCTGAAAGTGTTATTTTGAACTAATCATACAGGACGGTCTCATGATTGTACTGGACGATCTAAAGTGCCAAATTGAAAATTAGGGCTTCTTTTAGAGGCTCTTTATTTAAGATCTTATATTATATTGTGAGATATATTTTGCTGTTGTCTTGTCTTGAGAGAGAGCTTATAGGAGGAAGAAAGAGAGAGCTTTCAGAGAGAAGAAAGGGAAAGATTCTTGCAAGGAGGAGTTTAGAGGAATTCACAATGGTTACTCCAAGCAAGGTTTCCATTATCTTCTTCAAGCTACTTTTTTGCTTCCTCGTTGGATCTAGGGGAGACATTCTTCAGCATCATATTTAGATTCTCTGTCTACTCCATGAGGGAGTAAAAGGATTTAGGTTCTCTACCTACTCCAGGAGGGAATAAGAAGGATTCAAGTTCTCTTCGTTCACTAGGAAGGCAAAAAAGATTCAGGGTACTCTGCCTCATCAGGTCGGTAGAAGAGATTTTTGTAAGGGCTTCCCCGCCTAGCTGTGGGGGCTAAAGGAGAGCCACTAAGAGGTTCAGTGTAATACTCAAAAAAGGCCTCCAGGGTTTAAATGTAGGTCATATTTGATCGAACCATTATAAAATCCTTTGTGTTCATTCTTTTACTTTTCTATATTTTAATTTTTACACTTTTCTGTGATTTACTGTGTGGTTTAGAAAACTCTAATTTTTTTATTGTGAAACTGATCTGCTTCAGCATTGATGGTTTTTCTTTTTATCAAAAAAATTTTAAATTACCAATTCACCCCCCTGGTTAGCTTTGGGTTATTTCTTAGAGGTTTAACAACCTTCACAAACTTTTAGATATTTATATACATACAATATTTTGGTATTCTTAAGACCTCCCTATGAGGTTTCTTTTATCTTAGAGTTGCATTTAAGAGGCACTAAAGGGCATTTAAGGAGAGACAAGGCCATTAGTCTTATTGAAAGTATATTTTAGTTGTTCATTATAAAAAGAAATGTTGATAGGATTGTTAAATTTTTCTTTACTTGCAAGTGGTCAAAAGTAAACAAGCAAATAAATAAGAAAATTTATTTTTTTTCGTTCCTTACATACCCAAAGAATATCTTTTTCTTTGATTTTATTTTATGCCTTCACAAGACACCATGGGAACATCTAATATATTTTGTGGTGGTGCATAGGTTCTCCAAAATGGAATATTTTCTTTCTAGATGATACATCTTATATTACTTTTTTTTCGTAGGATGTTATAAGACTACATTGTTTGCATAGCACAATACCTTTTGATATAATTATTAGGTTTGTCTCTTATTTTTTGAAGAGCCCATGGAATTCAATAAGTCAGTATTTCACCACCCATAAAGCGATGGGCAAGTAGTGGTAGACATAGGTCTTTAGGAAATTTACTAAGAAATTTAATTCGAAAAACTGAGGCATTTGAGATTGTTTCCTTAGGTACCTCAAAATTTACGTATGATAATACTTTCCAAAATAACCACTCAATGACCATTTGAAATGTCATAAGACTTTATCACAAAAAGGCCATTTTTATGTTCTAAAACATGCATTTTTATATTCTAAATTTACATTTGCTAAATGTTTGAATGCTTATATAAAAAAAAATAAAGCTATAAATTGAACAAATCAACATTAAATATGCCAATTATGTACATAGAAGTATTTGCATTAAAGATTATAAGACATGTGACTATGTAAAGGTAAGAATCAAACAAGAAAGAAATACCTCAGATGCTCATATGGTTTGCAGCCCATTTTAAATTATTAGGAAAGTTAAAAAAATTAATATTTGCTAGAATTACCATATGATATGCATATAAGAACTATATTTAATATTAAATATATATTGTAATTTAGAGGAAATATATTACATAAATTGAGCAATTAATCCTTTATCAGGTGAAGTAAGAAACCAAGTATAGGTGAACATTCAACCTAATATATTTGAAGTGGATAGAATTATATCATATGAAGCATCAAATGATGCAAATTAAGAGCATGCGTTTCTTATAAAGTGGAAATATAGGATACAATCTAAAGACACTTGGTTGACATTGGAATAAATTATTTTACTTGCTTCGAAACTTGTAGCAAATTAAATAAATTACACCTTTTAGAGAAGAGTTCTAACAGTTCTAAGGGGCTGATGAAGTACATCATATGCATATAAAAAAACTATGGTAGATAAGTATTGCCTTTATTGAAGTATTTCTTTTGTCTGATTATGTAAGGTATTAGAGTATAAGTTCATTATCATTATATAATTACATGTATAATTATGTAGTATGTCTTGGGAAAATCCTTGTGTTCAAAATGATTAAGGATTGAAAGAACATGCCGTGAGTTCTTAACATCTCTAGAGAACAGTAACATACCATATGGTGATAGGTGACTTGATGAAAAAAAAAATCAATACTAGCCAATTTGGGAGTAGCCAACCAAAGCTATCCTTATTAACTTCTACTTTAGTATGGAACTACATGGAAGATTAAATAATTTAAATATAGTATACAAGTATATCCATGGAAGGATTTTAATCATCAATAAATGAAGAAGTCCACACCAGCATTAATCCCTTAAAATAAGGCTGAACCCCCTCATTTATCCTTCAGAAGAAATATAAAGAATGTATTAATGTGCAGTATGAGTTCATTATTATTATATGATTACATGTATAATTATGTGGTATGTCTGGGGAAGATATTTGTTTCAAAATGATTAAGGATTGAAAGAACATGCCTTGAGTTCTTAACATCTCTAGAGAACAGTAACATACCAAATGGTGATAGGAGACTTGATGAAAAAAAAATCATGACTAGCCAATTTGGGAGCAGCCAACCAAAGCTATCCTTATTAACTTCTACTTTAGTATGGAGCTACATGGAAGACTAAATAATTTAAATATAGTATACAAATATATCCATGGAAGGATTTTAGTCATCAACAAATGAAATAAGTCCACACCAACATTATTCCCTTAAAATAAGGTTGAACCCACTCATTTATCCATCACAAGAAATATAAAGAATGTATTAATGTGTAGTATAAGTTCATTGTTATTATATGATTACATGTATAGTTATGTGGTATGTCTTGGGAAAATCTTTGTGTTCAAAATGATTAAGGGTTGAAAGAACATGCCTTGAGTTCTTAACATCTCTAGAGAATAGTAACATAACATATGGTGATAGGTGACTTGATGAAAAGAAATCATGACTAGCCAATTTGGGAGCAGCCAACCAAAGCTATACTTATTAACTTCTACTTTAGTATGGAGCTACATTGAAGACTAAATAATTTAAATATATTAAACAAGTATACCTATGGAAGGAGTTTTGTCATCAACAAATGAAAGAAGTCCACACCAGCATTATTCCCTTAAATTAAGGTTGAATCCCCTCATTTATTCATCACAAGAAATATAAAAAATGTATTAATGTGTAGTATAAGTTCATTATTATTATATGATTACATGTCTAATTATGTGATATGTCTTGGGAAAATCTCTGTGTTCAAAATGATTAAGGATTGAAAGAACATGCCTTGAGTTCTTAACATCTCTAGAGAACAGTAACATACCATATGGTGATAGGTGACTTGTTGAAAAAAAAATCAATACTAGCCAATTTGGGAGCAGCCAACCAAAGCTATACTTATTAACTTCTTCTTTAGTATGGAGCTACATGGTAGATTAAATAATTTAAATATAGTATACAAGTATACCCATGGAAGGATTTTAGTCATCAATAAATGAAGAAGTCCACACCAGCATTATTCGTATACCCTTAAAATAAGGTTGAACCCCCTAATTTATCCATCAGAAGAAATATAAAGAATGTATTAATGTGCAGTATGAGTTCATTATTATTATATGATTACATTTATAATTAAGTGGTATGTCTGGGGAAAATATTTGTGTTCAAAATGATTAAGGATTGAAAGATCATGCCTTGAGTTCTTAACATCTCTAAAGAACAGTAACATACCATATGGTGATAGGTGACTTGATGAAAAAAAAATCATGACTAGCCAATTTGGGAGCAGCCAACCAAAGCTATCCTTATTAACTTCTACTTTAGTATGGAGCTACATGGAAGACTAAATAATTTAAATATATTATACAAGTATATCCATGGAAGGATTTTAGTCATCAACAAATGAAAGAAGTCCATACCAGCATTATTCCCTTAAAATAAGGTTGAACCCCCTCATTTATTCGTCACAAGAAATATAAAGAATGTATTAATGTGCAGTATAAGTTCATTATTATTATATGATTACATGTATAATTATGTGATATGTCTTAGAAAAATCTATGTGTTCAAAATGATTAAGGATTGAAAGAACACGCCTTGAGTTCTTAACATCTCTAGCAAACAGTAACATACCATATGGTGATAGGTGACTTGAAAAAAAAAATCATGACTAGCCAATTTGGGAACAACCAACCAAATCTATCCTTATTAACTTCTACTTAATATGGAGCTACATGGAAGACTAAATAATTTAAATATAATATACAAGTATATCCATTGAAGGATTTTAGTCATCAACAAATGAAAGAAGTCCACACCAGCATTATTCCCTTAAAATAAGGTTGAACCCCCTCATTTATCCATCAGAAGAAATACAAAGAATGTATTAATGTGCAGTATAAGTTCATTATTATTATATGATTACATGTATAATTATGTGGTATGTCTTGGGAAAATCTTTGTGTTCAAAATGATTAAGGATTGAATGAACATGCCTTGAGTTCTTAACATCTATAGAGAACAGTAACATCCATATGGTGATAGGCGACTTGATGAAAAAAGAAAATCATGATTAGCCAATTTGGGAGCAACCAACCAAAGCTATCCTTATTAACTTCTACTTTAGT
>NW_021501666.1:0-245 GCF_001605985.2 Dendrobium catenatum
GGCCTATTGGTTTTTCCCCTAAATGGGGGAGACGCCGGGAGGTTGCCAAATTTTTTTCTGAAATACAGACAATGACTTGTACAATTTGAGACATGGACTGGATTGAACTCAAAAGACATGCAATAACTATATTGAACAAAGGTCCGGACTTGAACTTGGTTGAACCAAATTGACTCGAACCTTAAATTAACCACAAAAAGGCTTGAATTTCAATCAAATTTAAACAAGGACTTTGACAAGTTGGC
>NW_021501667.1:0-515 GCF_001605985.2 Dendrobium catenatum
GCCAGAGCATCGCCCTGAATGCAAACTGGACGATTTAGAATTGGCTTGATCGTCAAGGCTGATCTCATGATCATCCTGGCCGATCAGTTCAAATTAGAGAAAAATCGTCCAAAGCATCACCCTGAATTTGAGCTGGCCGATATTTATCATCTAGAAGTGACTAAGATTTTTGAATAGATCGTCCTGGCCGATCCTGAGATCATCCAGGACGATATGATCGTATCAATCATCCTTAATTACTCCCTTGATTTTCTGATCAATTAAGGCATAAGTTGTGAATATCGTCCAGGCCGATCAATGATCATCCTGGCCGATTATTAAAAAATACATATTACCTTAATTATTAATGGCGACAACTTCTTTCTGTTTTGAGCTTATCTTCCTAGCCGATACACGTATCGTCCAGGATGATCTGTTAATGACGTCTCCCTTAATTAAGAATCCTTATTTAGGTTTTCTGTTTTTAGCCTGATCGTCAAGGACGATGTAAATATCGTCCTGGCCGATATGGGTAA
>NW_021501668.1:0-241 GCF_001605985.2 Dendrobium catenatum
GTTTGGGATCCCTAACACCTTAGGAAAATTCTAGACCTTAATACGAGTAGTTAGACAGGTAGTAGGCTGAAATTGGAGTTTTCTAGGCAGAGTTATAAATTTTCTAAGTTTCAGGCCCTAAATGAGCTAGGGTTGATCAAAAGGTTGACTTTCTAACCTAGGCCAATTTCTGAAAACCTAAGATTTTTAATAAATACTAGGCCATAATTGGAGTCTAATGCAAGTGAGTTTGCCTAATTTG
>NW_021501669.1:0-269 GCF_001605985.2 Dendrobium catenatum
ATTTTATCGTGCACGAGTACAGCGTCCCCAGCTAGTAGCATAAGGGGGTAAACTCCATCTAATCAGCATGCACGTTCAATCATTCAATATAACATTCATATAATATCAATTCTTTTCATTTCATAAATTACATAATCTCTATCATATAATATCATAAAAATGTAATATAAACTTTTCATGATCAATCATTTGAACAGAGTAGTAAAATCATGATTTAAATTAATTATAAAGATTGCATGAACATGTTTGGACTTTCAAAACATAAAACT
>NW_021501670.1:0-456 GCF_001605985.2 Dendrobium catenatum
ACTAAAATCAATAGTGTCTCTCCTTTTGCACCCACAGTAAGGCGGAGAAGCCTTTACAACACACTATTTTCATCACTCCTCGGTGCGGCAGAGAACCGTCAATCTTTTAGATAATCCCCAGTGTTGGCAGAGAACCGTCGCCCTTTTACACAATCCCCAGTGTTGGCAGAGAACCATCATCCTTTTACACAATCCCCAGTGTTAGCAGAGAACCATCATCCTTTTACACTCTCCTAGTGTGGACAGAGAGTCGTCGTCCTTCTACACAATCCCCAGTGTTGGCAAAGAACCGTCGTCCTTTTACACTCTCCTAGTGTGGGCAGAGAACCGTCATCCTTTTACACAATCCCAAGTGTTGGCAGAGAACCATCATCCTTTTACACAATCCTAGTGTGGGAAGAGAACCGTCGTCCTTTTATACAATCCCCAGTGTTGGCAGAGAACCGTCATCCTTTT
>NW_021501671.1:0-1423 GCF_001605985.2 Dendrobium catenatum
GTTCTAGAACCGCTGCAAAGAAAATAGTGGCGGGTTTAACCGCCGGGAAAAGTAAAAAATTGTGCTGCGAAAACCCAATTTTTTGGTAGTGTGAAGAATAAGATAATAAGATCTATATCATAAACTACAATCCTCAATCATAGCAGATTTGCAAAACTAAATTCAGAATGTCAATAGCGTCACCCATTCAACATGACAAAATAAGGCTTCATTTGAGGCAGCTTTCTTTGTGCATTCTAAAGCAATTTCTGCTAGTACAAAAATTTTTGAAACTTGAAATTTTTATACTAAAAAATTATTTTAGAAAGCAACTGGAAAAAAAGCAACCCAAACGAAGCGTAACATAGCCATTCACGAGCTTCCTTGATTGCCCATAGTTCTGTCTGATAGGAAGTGGATGCACTTTTCACAAAAATTAGTGGATGAAACACGAGAAATTAGGAAGAAGATCTAAAATGCCCTAAAATAATTTGTATTGAAAGAACTGCAAAAAGAAATGCAATATAAAAGTGGAGAGGAAGATCTGGCTCTCCCAAATCCCTAGCCGCCTACTAGAGTCTAAATAACCTAAGAATAAAATAAATTCAGCAAACTCCCAAAATATAATCCTAAAGTCATCCTATTGTTAGCGTTAAATAGGCTACCATAATTCCCTCTTAAGTCAGCCCTCTTTTCCTACTTAAATTCATGTCAAATTTGAATTATTACTCAAAATAATTCCCTTCAAATTATAATTAAAACTTTCCTAAATAATCTCCCTTAATTCCTCCTCTTCCCTAAATAATTTCCTCTTAGATTTTGAAATTCAAATTATATTTGTTGCCCTAAATAATTCCTTCCCAACTTTAATTAAAATATTTATAAACAATTCTTCTTTGATTAAGAACCTTCATAAACAACTCTCTTGATTAGGAACTTCTTAATTCTGTATGATCAATTAAATATGCCAGTCCATTAATACTCGATCCCCTCCCAAAGTGTCACCTTATCCTTAATATGGAACGAAGAAAATTGCTACTGAAGCACTTGACTAATAGCACTAGGAATGTCAATATTTGACACAACTTGAAAACGCGACTCGAACTTGACCCAAACATTTTTTGTTAGGGTTAACCTGTTACACAAACGGGTTAGGTTCGTGTTCCAGGATTCAACCCATTTAAAAAATTGGGTTGGGACCAAGTCAATTCGCTAACCCGAAGCTATCCCGAACTGACCCAGAAATTGAGTCTCGTCAACAGACTGTCAGCCATAAGCGTTAAGTCTCGAGTCACGTCAGCCAATCCGCCATCCGCATCACGGTGTCAGCCCATCATCACGTCTCATCAGCCCATCCACATGCCATTCACCATCTACATCCCCTCAGCCGGAGGTTGTTGCAACTTGCCTAGCCGGAGGATCAATCCTCGATAGCACCGTCCGC
>NW_021501672.1:0-271 GCF_001605985.2 Dendrobium catenatum
ACTCCTTGCATCCTTATTGTTAGTCCAAGTGAAAGCCTGCCCAATAAAACCTGGATCAACCAACTCATTTTCGGCCAAAAAATCACCCATTTCACTAGTAGCTGGTGAGAAATGAAATGGCTTTCCCCCCTTCTTCTCCTCCTGAGACAGAATACAGTTAAAATCCCCTCCCACCAGTAAGGGACAGTCAACTGCATGGAGCCTGGAAATATCATTCCACAATAATCTTCTATTATACCTATCCTTCCCACCATAAACAACAGCAACCTCC
>NW_021501673.1:0-219 GCF_001605985.2 Dendrobium catenatum
TTTGCTGAGGGCGCAGCAAATCATGAAGAAGCAAGCAGATGGGCATAGAAAGGATATCCAGTTTGAGGAAGGGGATAAAGTGTTCTTGAAGCTTCGTCCATACAGGAAGAAGACAGTCGCCAACAGGAGGAATGAAAAGCGGGCTCCAATGTACTTTGGTCCTTATGAAGTGATGGAAAAGATTGGGGCAGTAACATATCGACTGAAATTACCCCCATC
>NW_021501674.1:0-829 GCF_001605985.2 Dendrobium catenatum
CATAATATATGTATATTGCAAATTAGGTTTATTGATATAAGTAAATAATATAGTATGAATTACAAATATTATAAGATATTTATTGTAATATTCTTAACTATTTATTTAAATTCAGGGTTCGCATCAACACATTAGACTTGTGTTAACTCTGAGTTCGATTCGAATCCTAACCGAAAACTCATTTTGACACTCATACAAATTTTGATCACATTATCACACCATCGGTCAACTGTCGCAATTAAACGATCATCTGACCATTGTAGTTGGACCAAGGGCTGACCACTGCCATCAAATAAGAACCCGATGTCACCTTTCAACCACCTTTATTACACCATCATTGAACAAACGTGTAACGATGTCTTCTGGCCACCATCCAATCGTCGTCAGACTACTGTCTTACATCAACATTGAGCCACTAAATAATCTCTATTGTCAAAATATTGTCCGAACTCTATTTTGTCGAATATTGTATGATCCTCATAATTGCATTATTGTCTTCTAGCCACCATTATCCAACTACAAAATTCCAATTAATGTTACATGATTATGATTTGCCAGCCACTGTCCCTTGGCTGCAATCCTCCCACCCACCACCACTCATCCATAGTTCTCCAACCTTCATTGCATGAGTATAATCGTTTCGACTACATGACCCAATACAGTCTTCTAGACTACCGTTGTCCAACCACAGCCTCCCAACCATTGTTATCTTACCACAATTTTCCCAACTATCATCACCCAACTACGACCATTCAATTCTCTCTCGTATGACTATAGTTCTCCAACTACTATCGCCCAACCACACTTTATGTGCCCAGATTACATTCCT
>NW_021501675.1:0-826 GCF_001605985.2 Dendrobium catenatum
TATCGTATATAAACTTGTACATTGTGTGTATAATACTTGTATATTGCATGTAAAATTTGTACATAGTATTTATAAAACTAATACATAGTGTTTATAATGCTTATACATAGTGTGTACAAACTTATACATAATATGTATATTGCTTGGACATAGCGTGTATAAACTTATGCACAGTGTGTATATTATTTATAGATAGCATGTATAAACTTCTACATAGTATGCATAATGCTTGTATGTATAATACTTTTATATAGCGTGCATAAAGCTTGTATATATCATATATAATACTTATATATAGCTTGTCTAAACTTGTACATAGTGTATCATACTTATGAATAGTGTGTATAACGGTTGTATATAGTGTGTATAAATACATACATAGTGTGTATAAATATGTATATAGTGTGTATAATACATATATATATTATTGAACATAGTGTAGATTGCTTGTATAAACTTATATATAACGTGTATAATTTATGTATACAGTGTGTACAATGCTCGTATATAGCGTGTACATAGTATGTATAATGCTTGTACATAACATGTATAAACTTATACATAATATGTATAATTCTTATACATAGCATTTATAAACTTATATATAATATATACAATGTTTTTATAAACTTATACATAATGTGTATAATACTTGTACATAACTTATATATTACTTATACATAGCGTGTATAAACTTACACATAGTGTGTAAAAATTATGTTTATAGCATTTATAAACTTATACATAGAATGTATAAGACTTATACATAACATATATAAATTTGCACAAAGTGTGTAAAAATTGTGTATATAGCGTGTATAAACTT
>NW_021501676.1:0-1116 GCF_001605985.2 Dendrobium catenatum
TAATAAAAAAAAAAAAAAAAAAAACTAATTTTTTTTTACTAGAAATCTTCTTTAGAAAATAATAAAAAAGCTATCTAAAATGAAATCTAGATATTACATCTCTTTAAAATTTTAATATTAGAATGAAATCATAACTAATATGAATGATTAGGGATGCTTCTAATCCTAGTTATGTTGATCTTAATCAATATTTTTATTATTTATATTTTACAAATTTCAAGGAAAATAAATAAAACATACCAAAATCTTATGCAAATTACAAAGGGGTCATTATTTATCATTAAATTTAATTATTTTTTTCAGTTTCTATATGCAATTGTTGTATGTCACATTGTTAAATGAAAAAGAATTTGTATATAATTTAACAAAAGAGGTGGAATGTTCATAAATTTTAATTCTGTACTAAAAAAAACTGCTTTAAGAAATAATAAAAAATCATCCCAAATGAAGCTTAAATCTAAATAAATAATTGTGTTTGAATATAATAATGTATTTTACTTTACAATATGTTTATAAGTCTTGAATTTATAATGAGATTAGTGCAACCCTTATTTATCAAATATAGTACCAATCTCAAAGAAAATTTAAGAATTTTAAAAAATTAATATCTTGAAAGAATGTTATAGTTGCATATCTCGTTTTTTAAATAAAATTATTTTTCATAGTATTTGCAAGGCTAAGAGATGCAATTTTCAAAACTGAAAATTAGAAGGATTCAATGAATATAAAACAAGTTAAAATTTGGTAACCAGATGAAAGAATTCTCAAGAATAATTCAGAAACCAACCCACGCCCAATATTAGGAAAAATTATTAAGTCCTCCAACCTGACGTAGAGATACGTCCTCCCACCGCTAAAATCGCGCTAAAAAATAAGAAATACCAAGCAAACACCGAGCAATACCTAATAATAACGAGGAATATCATCATGTGAAGATCAATACCGAGCAATACAAAAAAATACCTAGTTTTTCCTTGAAAAAACTCGGTATTGCTCGGTATAGCTCGGTATAACTCGGTGTTGGTCTTCACATGATGATATTCCTCGTTATTACCAAATAATAGCTAGCAATACTGAGCAAAAACCGAATTTTTTAGCGGTGGGAGGACGTATCTC
>NW_021501677.1:0-315 GCF_001605985.2 Dendrobium catenatum
AAGATCATTTTCACAACTCTTCACAATTTATTACAAAGTTTTACATCCATTATAAAGCTGAAAAATTCTAAAAGACCTGCGTGGTTATCCTAATAAAAATCCCAAGCAGTTTATATAAAAATAAAATTGCTAACACCATTGACCCTATGCCAAGCCATGCTCTTAATTATGAGGGCTAAGCAGCTCCATCTGTGCAGTTATAATTATTTTAGCCCTCATTTTATTTAGGGGGAGTTGAGCAAGCACCTGCATAAAACATTGTTAGAAATCATGACATTGCCCCCCTTTTATCAGCTTGAGCATGACCACCTGTAC
>NW_021501678.1:0-420 GCF_001605985.2 Dendrobium catenatum
TGCAAAAGAAGTACTATAATTTGAAGCATCATTTTGTAGAATTTTAGGTTAGAGATTTTGTATGTGTAAAAGTTAGTCTAATGAAAGGTGTGAGCATGTTTTACAAGAAAGGAAATTAAATCTAAGGTACATTTGACCATTTGAGATAACTAAAAGAATTAGAAAATCTACTTATCATCTATTATTTCCAAAGCATATGTCTGAAATTTATAAGATATTTCATGTGTCTGTTTTCAGATAATGGGATTCTAATATTGAAAGTTGTATTTTTTAAAGTGATGTTGAAGTACAGACTAATTTGATCTATAATGAAGAACCCAAAAGGATTATGACATTTGATGTTATGATGTTAAGAAATAAATAGATTTATATAGTTAAAGTATTAATGAAAACATAGGTCTAATAGAGAATCTATTAAGT
>NW_021501679.1:0-496 GCF_001605985.2 Dendrobium catenatum
TGTCTCTTGGTATTTCAACTACTCATTATATTTAGCAAGTAGGTGTTGGAATCTTATAACATATAAGCTTGGAAACATGAAAAATTCTTCACCGTGGCGGAAGTGTTATAAGCTCAGTGAAAATATTGCATAGATTAATTTAAACACATGGAGAGCTATGTGCGTTTGACCCGTATATTATTGTGTAGTGTCAAATAGTCGTATCCTACCCATAGGAGCGAAGGGTCACACTTTCCACATTTGCTTTTGAGGGAGAAGAAATAGAAAGATGGTGGCAAAGACAGCTACAAGACAAATTTGGCAATGAATCTAGCAGCACGAAGTTTATGCTTTTTTTAATGTGGTAGATCAAAGATAAATTCATCAAACTAATGCAGGGAGTCAATCCATAATGTAATATGAAGTGGAATTCATTACACTCTTGAGGTATGAACCATAACTCGATTCATTTGGGAGTCAATGATTATACAATTTTGATAGAAAGAACTAGACGGTT
>NW_021501680.1:0-314 GCF_001605985.2 Dendrobium catenatum
CCTTCATCCACCAAAATGTCTAAGGAAACTGAGCATAAAGAGATACATGGGTGCAAGGTCTGCAATATGGATGAACAATGCCAATCCGATCATTAATCTAGAGGAAATCTTTTTGACAGAATGCTTGGAGTGGGAAACTCTTCCTCCTTTCGGGCAACTTCCCTTCCTCAAGTTTCTAACACTTAAGAAGATGCCGAAAGTAAAATGGCTCGAAAGTAAATTTAATGGGAATGATAAATACCGTGCCTTTCCATTGCTAGAGAAGTTATATATTGGAGGATTAGAAGCATTAGAGGATTGGTTTGAGGCAGGAG
>NW_021501681.1:0-2954 GCF_001605985.2 Dendrobium catenatum
TCTCTTCTTGCTTGGAGCCTCTTTCTCAAGAGAAAGGAGGGATCTATTTATAGATTTTTGGAGTGGCATGACCCGTAAATATGTGAGAGATCAAGGGTAAATGGGGAGTGATTGGATGAACGGCCGATATTGAATCCCTTGATCATGAACCGTTTGATGGACATTTGTATGCCTTAGTGATATTGGAATTCAGTGATCTTGGGTTCGTTGGATTCGTCTCGTCGAGCCGCTTGATTCGACTATAAGCATGTTATGCTTGGAAACTATTTAGTAATCCAATTTGTGGTTTGAACCTTCCAACAATGATTCTAACACTTGATTTGGACCTGTTTGGGCTTGGATTGAGTCGATTTTGGTGTCGTTGGGTTCGTATTTCCGAGACGCTCAATTTAACTGTAAGTTTGCTGAAATCAGAGCTCGGATGGTTCCAATTTTAATTTCGAAAGTTTCCAACTTTATCTTGCTTCAAGATTCGTGCCCGAACAAGATAATTTTTTGATGACGTATCAAATATATTTTTAATTACTTATTGAAAGTAATGATGTTGAGATTATAAGTTCGTTTTAGACAACTTTCTTAATGCTTTGTAAGACGACGTTTTAGGCTTCATTTTAGATAATTTTTTGCTGCTTTGTAAAACAACTTTCTAATGCAAAAATTTCTTGAATTAGAAATATTTATACTAGAAAACCGTTTCAGAATCTAGTAAGAAAGTGTCCCAAACGAATTCTTAGTTAAAAATTTTCTTGAATTAGAATTTTTTTATATTAAAAAATTATTTTAGAAAGCAACGAGAAAGATGTCTCAAACAAAGTCTATGTGTTTAGCAACATAAGCTGATGATTATGTATTTGTTTTGGACGAATTTATTATTATTTTTGAAGTAAAATTTTTAGTGTAAAATTTTAATTTTTTTACAAAAAAATTGCTGTAAGATGCAAAAAATTATTCTGTGCGTTCACCGAACAACATCTAGAGACGGATGAAAACATGCCACGTTATTTTTTTTTGTGGTGTATTGCTCCGTACCGGATGATGTGATGCATTCTGATTCGCCTCTGGACCGTTCGTTAACCGCACATAATAATTTCTCATAAGAAGTTATAAGAAAGTCATCCCAAACAAAGCTTTTTTTTTTTTTAAATCCCAAACAAAGCTTATATAATCTGATGATCTCATAATGTTGCATAATTATGGAGCCATGCATTTAATTAAGATTATTAGTTTAATAATTAAGTATGTGGTTAATATTTAATTAATTGATGAGCACTTTTTACTTTTGTATCTGCGATTGATCTAAACGTTGCTATCTTATTGAATAATTAATTTATTTAATGGTTTTTTTACGATTGACATAAAAAAAATAATTGGGTTAAATTTAATATTTTAATTAGTTGGCTTGCTTTTAAGCCCTCCTTTTTATGATATTTTCAAACAGATTTTTTTTTTAATAAAGAAGTTGAGATTTTAAATTATAATTATCAATTACTGTTTAATTCATTAGTAAATTACTTATATTGATGCTACTTCAAAATATTTAGAGGATTGATAAAAATGTTGATCTAATATTTGAATTGAAAAATTTTAGACTTAAATTTAGAATAATTTGAACTCCAACTTCAATAAATTTATAATCAAATTAACCTCGGCTTGTAATTAATTTGAAAGTGCACAATCATCCCACGAAGCAGCTATCATTTTGAAATATGTGTTGTTTTCATCAATGTTTTGTGTTTTGCTTTGGAAAGATGCAAAGCAATTGACATTTTAATTTCTTTGGAAAATTTTGATTATTGAATTTTAGTTTTGAAGCGAACACGTCATTATGAATGATATATCATCTCGGTATGAACGATATATCACACCGGAAGGTGAAAATATCATTCTCTAATGGGTTCAGATAACAAAACTCTAAGTTTCATCCTAATTATCATAGTCAAATTCAAGAAGGGTCAAAATGATATTTGATCAAGTATTTAGCTATGATAGTCTAGATGTAATATCTTTAATTTCATAATCAAAGTTATGATAATAAATGATATATCTTCATAAGGGAAGAATATATCATTTATTATCAATCATTTGAATGTGACGATAGTGTCCGTCGTTGATTTTCTTGATTTTACTAAAGAGAATTAATTAGATTTTTAAATGAATATGGGGTCTTTAAATCTCCATAATTAAAGTTTGCCTTCAACTCTTTCTCTAGTCTTATCAACAAGAAGAAAGTCATCAACAAAAAACATACATCACAGTACAACCTCTTGTAAATGTCTAGTGGGAACATTCATTACTAAAGCAAAAAGAAACGGGTTTACAACTGATCCTTGTTGTAATTCAACTGAAATAGAAAAATACTTGGTCAAACTACTTTGTGTTTGAAAATAATTAACAACTCCTACATACATATTCTTAATGACTTGAATATAATCATTGTTAATCTCTTTCTTATGTAGAACTCTCCATAACACTTCTCTTGAAACTTTATCATATGCTTTCTCTAAATCAATAAAAATCATATAATTAAGTGAGTAATTATAACTTATGAACTCAGCCTTTGTCTTGTAGGCCACCTTACTTTGCACCACCTTTGAGAGGACTTTTTACAATATAGTCGCAGTAGAACATATACTTCTTTGAGGTCCCAACCTCCTTTTATTTCCGGCGATTATGGCCTCGTTTGGGAAGGCTTAATTAGCATCGTTTTCGTTTCGAAATGGGGAAAATACTTTCGGTCGCTGTTTGGAAGCCTACTTTTCGCAAAACTGTGTTTTTTACACCTTCATTATCTTAACGATTTGCAAAGCTTTTTTTTTCCTTCTCCGCCAGTAAAAGACCTTATCGGAACATCCATTCTCGTCGAGAAAGGAGTTCTGCTACCAAACGAGGCCTATGTCTGAACGAAAGCTTCAAAGAATATTAACATTGTGAATTGTACCCAAGTGACTTGCGTA
>NW_021501682.1:0-574 GCF_001605985.2 Dendrobium catenatum
CTCAAAAGATTTTCTGGAGCGCAACAATGAACTACTGCGGGTGATCTTGTTATTGAGAAACAAAAGCCGGGAGAGTCTCTGGTTGAGTACATCTTGAGGTGGCGAAACCTCTCGATGAAGTGTGAACCCCACTTGAAAGAGCAACATGCGGTGGAGATCCTCCTCAAGAATATCCACGACTCTGTTGCTTTTCTCCTGAAGGGTTTCACCATTAAAACTTTTGAAAAACTTATTAATGACGCTAGCAATTTGCAGGAAGAGGCTCATAAGATGCCATTCCTACGAGAGCAGTCTGAAGACAAGAAGGGTCCTAGATTGGTTAAGAATTTTTAGAAAAAGGGAGTAGTGTCGGCAGTCGACAAAGGAAAAAGGCCAATGACTAGTCAGTCCAGTGTTCCTCCACCACCGCCACCACAGCCAGCTCAGAGATAGCCCTTTCAAGTCATTCCTCAGTACACTAGAGATCCTAACTTTGTCCCTTTTAGAGAGAGATTGGCAAAACCATATCCATTTAAGAGGGAATCAGTTAAGAAGATATTCAGGAGTCTGTTAAAGAAACCAGATTTTCAGCTGC
>NW_021501683.1:0-360 GCF_001605985.2 Dendrobium catenatum
ACAAAAATTTTGCAGTTTAGTTTTAGGTTAAAGAAAAAACTTGCGAATGTAATCAAAAGAATGTCGCTTAGAAGGGAAGAATCCAACTAAGGAAAATTGAAAAGGGATAGCTAACTCCTTGATTTCCTGGTCGAAAATCCAAAGAGAGGGCAAGCCATGGAACGTAGAGGTCCGTAAATCCGGAAAAGAAGAAATCGAAGAAGTGCTAGCAAGCGAATCCAAAAAAGAGCACGAGTGAAACAAACCCCCTAAAAAATCAGGGTCACACAACTTATTCGGCGCCATACCGACAACTACCAGAGAAAGACCAAAAAATCGAGAAATCAACAAAACAAGTAGAAAACAAAGAGAAGAAGTGAG
>NW_021501684.1:0-346 GCF_001605985.2 Dendrobium catenatum
TTTTGGTGTTTTTTTTTCTTTTTTTCCTTTTTCGTCTTATATGTTATAATATTTTTCTTATTTTTGTGAAGTTTTCACTAATCAACACACACATATCACTTTTTTGAAGTTTTTTTTTTAAATGAAAAGTCTATCTCTTATTTTTCTTAAATTCTTAGGTAAGTTATGGTTGACTTCTCTAAAAACAGTCAAAAAAAGAAAACTCATGATTTTGAATCTTAATCTCTTTTTCCTAAAAAAGATTACTCTACTTTTGATTTAAAATCTTCATCATGTTTTAAATTGGATTTTGAAACTGAACTTTTTTGCCTCCTTACATTTTATCTATCGCATAGAAATCTTTTGC
>NW_021501685.1:0-844 GCF_001605985.2 Dendrobium catenatum
CTGGTTATCACATTTGTGAGCTTGAAGAGCGTTCTCTAGATACCATTTTTCTCTTTATCCTCGAAATATGCAATCTAGTTCTTAAACAGGGACATAATATACAAACCTTCTAAATACCTTCATTGATACTTCTTCTATTGTTTCCATGTCCTTCGGGTATGTATTTGGTACTACTATGATAACCTTACGAGCTTTTCGTCCATCCCTGCAGAATTTTCTTAGGTGCAACCAATTATCATTGATTTACTATTTGAAACTGGCGGTTCATGAATTCCAATTTGTCTGTTGGTTTTCTTTATTTTTTCATGTTTGCTCTTAAGTATCTTTTCTGTAACCACTTTTGGATATTAAAAGATAGATGATAAAGTAGGTATAATTGATTGCTCAAACAGGAATATGAGATAATTATTATAGTAGCGTGAATGTTATGCAACTTTTTTTATTCTATTTTTTTAACGAAAAAATACCTTGCAAGTCTTTTATTTCCTCTTGGAGGACATGAAATGGATATTTTCTTTTGCAGTTGACATTATGTGATGCTCTGAACGCCTCATTAGATGAGGAGATGGCAGCTGATCCAAAAGTTTTCATAATGGGCGAGGAGGTAATTTTTTTTTAATGAAGTGGCTAACCTTGCATCTCATTTCTTTTCAATTTTCTAATGGTTTTATTTCCCGGTTTAGGTTGGAGAATATCAACGAGCTTACAAAATTCTCTTGAATGAGAATTAATATGATGGAACAATTTCTGGTGGAATTCAATTTGCCATAGCCGAAATGCCACTAAATGGACTTTGGAATGAGTATTCGTAATTCTAGTTGGTGATGATCAGCATCCTCAAGAT
>NW_021501686.1:0-579 GCF_001605985.2 Dendrobium catenatum
ACCCCAAGCTAAGTAACCTTGCATACACACACTTAGGAGGAGAATTATGGTGATTTAAAGAATTTTATATTTTTGACCTAATCATACATGACTATTTCAAATCATACTATACTATTTCAAATCATACTAGGAGATCAATTAAAAATAGAAACCCTAATTAAGGCATTCCAATTTTAAGAGTGATTAAACTAATTGTATTGGGTGATCCATATCGTCTAGGACAATCAGTTTAGATTGTAAAAAATAGCCACCAATCATAATTTAGGCAATATCTTAAGTTTTAAATTTTATGTTAATCAAACAAAATGATGTAGTTCTTCCTGGTAATTATAGAGAATCATGCCTAAATTTATCTCATGATTAGGAGAATTATTATGGTAAAACTTAATTTGATATGATCATATATGACTATTTGTGATTATCATCCTAGACAATAGATAATGGATATGAGATGATAAGGGATCACCACCTATCATACTAGAGGAATACCATAATTTTTCAACAAATCATCCAAGGTGATAGTACCCCTATCGTACGAGATGATAGAGAAGTTCATGGAATGATAAGGCATCATCGGGC
>NW_021501687.1:0-242 GCF_001605985.2 Dendrobium catenatum
ATCCACCCACCTCGGGGTCTCCCTGCTCGTCCTGGTCATCGGGCTCTCTCTCATCCGAGTGACCTCGTCGGGTAACCACACATACCCGGTGAACTGGTACCTCCTCCTCCAACTCATCTGTCAGTGTGTCATCGTTTTCCAAGAAATGTTGTTGGAGGGCTACTATGTACGGACTCATAGGGGAACCAATCCTGTGAGGGCTACAGACTGACTCTGTCTCAACTCTCTCTGGGGATCCCTCT
>NW_021501688.1:0-213 GCF_001605985.2 Dendrobium catenatum
CTAATATTTAAAAAAAAAATAAAATGATGATATAATTTAAAGTAAAATATTGTATTTCAATATGATAGGTAATTAAAAATCATTATAAACTTGTTAATCTATTTTGTATTTTTTGATAATATTGGATTACATATTCATTGGGAATCAAATCAAACTCTTCTTTTTCAATGTAAGACACGAGATAGTCATTAAGCCAATCATCACCCATCCTAC
>NW_021501689.1:0-1080 GCF_001605985.2 Dendrobium catenatum
TTGAATTATACCCATGCTCTTGGTATCCTTAATGAACAAATTAACTGACAATATGAGGTTGCAATTTTGATAGAAATGCTAGCTTTTTGGTGGGTTTAAGTGATTAAAGTATTGTCACATGGTCTTTTATTATTATTATTATTTATTATTATTATTATTATTATTATTATGCTTACTTTAATTTTGATATTATATGCGGCAAGGCTACAAATAATGTTGCTTTCATTTTTTTTTTGTCATTTCAAATATTATGCTTTGATTGATTTCTTAATTTTTATACATGATTTATAAATTATAATGATATATCCGCGCCATACCCATATCCTGTATTTTGAAGAATTGACGTGTCCCGTATTCGTATCGTGTCCATTCCGTGTTGCTGTATCCGTATCGGTGCAACATAGATTTTGCTAAATGCCTAGATTGATACGACATTTTTAGCCTAATTGCAGCATGTTGTCCTGTTATTGCATACCATTTTTGGGATAGTTCATTGTTTTACCCACCTATCATCAATTCTAAAAGTTATATTCTTATTAATATTACTATTTCCTTTGTATAATAGATTTCAGATATTTAAGTCTATCATTATTTAGGTATCACTTTATGTTTAAAAAATATTGGTTGATAACTGTTAATATCACATCAACTAAAATTGAATCATATACTTGCTCTTAATTCAACTAATTCTAAGGCTTATTTCTTTTAAACATTTTCTCCATTTTTAAAATATTTCACTCATTTGTATAGATATTTCATCAATTTTAATTATCTCATTTGCGAAAAAGCTTACGCAAATGTGTCTCACTTTGCATACGTAATTAAATGAAAGAAATAAAATAATGAAAGAAATAAAATAAAGAAATACAGCTTTATTAGAAATGCAAAAATATATAAAACTCAAGAAATCTTATTGTAATAAGAAACTCTTTGGTCACTCAATACATTTTTGCTTTAATATGCAACAAATCTACTCTGATGGTACTCTCATATATGCCTTCTCAAGGCTAATAAAAACAAATATGAAAATTCTTTATTTGCTCTCTATATATTTTCAATATTTCATTACTCTCAGCCATA
>NW_021501690.1:0-271 GCF_001605985.2 Dendrobium catenatum
GTACTTATGTGCAATCCTAATTTTTCATTCATATATGAAACACATTGCCATTGACTTCCATTTTATTCAAGAAAAAGAGCAAAACAATGTCATGAATGTCCCTCATATCTCATCAATTATATATATAAATTATGTCTAAATATGTAACATAAAATAGTAATAATTAATATTAAATTGTATGCTTACATAAAAACTAAATTTAAACTAAAAATCATATTTATAGGTTGAATATATTTAAATATAAAATTATATAAAAAATATTTTGCATGAA
>NW_021501691.1:0-222 GCF_001605985.2 Dendrobium catenatum
TGAGGCATCTCAATTACTAATAGTTATAGTCAGTGGATATGTTTATTGGGCTCGTAACATCTTTCAGGTGCATAAAGGTGCACTATAGGTGGCAGAGATTTATGAGGCAGTTTACACCTAGTTGTTTAACTACATGCACCTTCATACTTCTTGGGTCTATGCGTTAGTTGATTTTTTGGACTCAGTGGTGGGAAAAATTGTGTCACCACGCAGATTTTGATT
>NW_021501692.1:0-332 GCF_001605985.2 Dendrobium catenatum
TTGCCTACACTTGGACGGTGTGAAAGGATGAGGGGTTCTCTGCCTACACTTAGAGAGTGTGAAAGGATGACGGTTCTCTCCCGCATTAGGGTTTGGTGGAAGAGAGTTTTGTAAAGGCTTCTTTTCCTTGCTGTGGGACTAAAGGAGAGTCACATTAGTAATAGTGCAATACCCAAAGTGGGAGGCTTCAGGGAGTGCATGTAGGTCGTGTTTGATCGAACCACTATAAATCTTTGAGTCATTTTATTTTTTTGTTGTTTATTTACTTATTGTAAGTTTTATTTTTTATGGTTGAAAAGTTTTTCTAAAACCTTAATTAACTTGCTACTAAT
>NW_021501693.1:0-284 GCF_001605985.2 Dendrobium catenatum
CCATTTAACTAGTTTTTTTTTTTTTTTTGGATAATTTTTTTCTTATAATTTAGGATATATTTGAGATGGCTGTTATAAAGTTATTTTTCAAGTTCTTGTAGAGAAAACAACTTTGTTATTATGATTGTAAAAATCAGTTTTTCATCATAAAAGTTTCTAAAAACAGTGAGAAAGTATTGCCTAAAGTGAGGCTTGGTTTGGGACAACTTTCTTATTCTTTTTATGATAGTTTTCTAGTAAAAAAAAATTTTTTAGAGAATTTTTGTATTAAAAAATAGCTTTAA
>NW_021501694.1:0-599 GCF_001605985.2 Dendrobium catenatum
AAATGACTGAAAAGAACTGATAGAATAATTGCGTATGGCTTGCTGCTTATTCCTGTTGATTCTGAGGCTAATTCAAAATGGCCAAAGACGAAGGAAGCAGGCTGAGTAGATAAAGCCACTAAAGGAAGCAATACAATGAGGACTGAACCCCCAATCAGCTGTGTATGTAGAAGAGGAAAAAAATTAAGAAATGGACAGAAATGAAATCTGGTAATAGCTATAAAGCTCTTTTGATCATATTTGAACATGAGTATACCAAAACAAATCTACCCATCTCATATCTTTCGATATAAAACATGATCATATTTGAGTATGACTCTTTATAAAGGATCAAAATGATCCTCAACTATATTAAAGAACCCAGTCTTTAAAGAAGAATCAAAACAGATTCATAATTGAATGACCAAAACAGTCCTTTAATATAATTGAGGATTATTTTGATCTTTCGAAAGAGTCGATAGACCATTTTGATATATTTTCTATTTCTAAAATCAGCAATGATGATTGAGATAAATTACGATGCGAAAAAAAGATAATATTTGAATGAATTTATAACATACAGAATATAAGTCAAACTTAGTTAATGAAAGACAGGATTC
>NW_021501695.1:0-208 GCF_001605985.2 Dendrobium catenatum
TGTATTTATTTTATTATGTTATTTGTTATTTATGTTGTATTTGTTTTTCCCATTTTACCCCTTGCTTAAGGGAAGTCATATGTAAGCCCTAAGGGCATTGTCGTCTTTCTTATTTTGAGTCTTATGTACGAGGCTATTTATAGTCCTCATGTTCTTTTTCTAAAGTTAATGATTGAATGATTAAAAATTTTGTGTTATTGCTTGAGTT
>NW_021501696.1:0-290 GCF_001605985.2 Dendrobium catenatum
TTCATTTAAAGGCCCACACATATTATACCAAGAAGCCCAATAAATAAAAGAAGTACTATTTTTATCCCCCCAAAAGAACTTATTAATCAATCTCTCCAATCTAAGACAAATAGAAGGAGCAGGGTGGAGAGTTTGAAAATTAAAAATGGGAATAAAATTTAAAACATGTTTAATAAGCACAAGTCTACCAACAAAAGATAGAAAATTAGAAGACCAATTAGCAATTTTGCTTTGAAAAACCGTGAAAATATCCTCAAAGAAAAGACCTTTTTTCCTACCTTTATATATAG
>NW_021501697.1:0-410 GCF_001605985.2 Dendrobium catenatum
CAGTGGCAAGAGCACCTTACAGAATGGCAGTCAAAGAATTACAGGAGGTGAAAGGTCAGTTACAGGAATTGCTCAATAAGAGGTTCATCAGGCCAAGTTCCTCACCATAGGGAGCTCCAGTACTGTTTGTAAAGAAGATGGGAGCTTCAGAATGTGCATAGATTACAGAGAACTGAATAAGCTTACTGTTAAGAATAAATATCAATTGCCCAGGATTGATGATCTTTTTGACCAACTGGAAGGGGCTACAGTTTTCTCTAAAATTGATTTGAGATCTGGATATCATCAGCTACGGATTAAGGAGGAAGATATAGCAAAGACAGCTTTCAGAACCAGATATGGTCATTATGAATTTGTGGTAATGCCATTTGGGGTGACAAATGCACCAGCTATATTTATGGATTTGATGA
>NW_021501698.1:0-252 GCF_001605985.2 Dendrobium catenatum
CTAATAGGTCTAAACATGGAAGGAAAATCTGGATTCATAACTTTAGGAAATAACACTATAACCGTTTCCTTCTAATATGCATCCATATTTTCAGAAGCAAAAAACTCCAAGCAAGCATTAAAAAACGGCTCTCCCATAATATCCCAGTAGAATTTGAAAAATGAAGTTGTGACCGCATCCCTACGAGGAGCATTATTGTGGCCCAACGAGTTCACAACATACCAAATTTCATCCTTAGTGACTTCCCCATCA
>NW_021501699.1:0-773 GCF_001605985.2 Dendrobium catenatum
ATTAGGTGTCATAGATATAACCGCATAAAAAAAAAATTTGGGCTGCTCCTGATCACCACACACTCACCACACCAAAACTCTGCATTGACTGTTCTTCGTACTGTACGACCTACATTATACTGTACGATACATCTCAATATCCACCAACAAGCAGATTTCAGCTCTGTTCATCGTACTGTACGACCTACATTGTACTGTACGATAATCTTCCCGCATAATTGCCCACCGTATTGTACGATATCTTCTCTTCGTACAATACAATCCACGCCAGCAATGGATTGGGATGAATTAAATCCGGTTGGTATGACATTATTGAGTATCGTATTGTACGATACATCTGTTTCGTACGGTACGATCCACATCAGCACAAAGGACAAATTTGAGTTAAAGCTGTTTGGTACGATATTTATTATGTATCGTACTGTACGATACAACTGTTCGTACAGTACAAAACTTTTGGTCAAAAGTCATACTGAGGCTTCGGGACGATTAAAATTTTCCTGATCGTACTATACGACACCTATCGTACTGTACGATTTGATTGCCTTTTCCCGAAATGAGCGGTCAGAATATTGATTGTCTATCGTACTGTATGATAATTGATCGTACTGTACGATTGTCGAAATTTCCTATAAGTACCCTTGCCTAGGCCGTTCTTTTCACTCAAACCTCTCCTCACTCACTCCTTCACTCCTTTTCGTGCCCTATTGCAATGTCTAAGCGAGGTCGGATGACAGTTGGGAGCTCATCCTCATCGAGTCGCCAACCTGCTC
>NW_021501700.1:0-272 GCF_001605985.2 Dendrobium catenatum
CTACAATGATGCTTCCTTCAGAGAAATTTTCAAGGAGAAAAAAGGGAAAGCACATGCCAGTGCTTCAGAATGAGAGCAAACTTCTGCACCTCAATCAGATTATCAGAATCTGATTGAGAAATTTGATAAACTTGAGACTCATGTGGATCATAGATTTGATCAAATTGATACTCAACTTATGCAGCAACAACAGGACATTGGTAGCATAAAAAATGAAGTACATGAAATCAATACAAATGTTATGTTGATGGCCTCCTACTTCAACCTTTTTG
>NW_021501701.1:0-743 GCF_001605985.2 Dendrobium catenatum
GTGTGGGCAGAGAACCCTTCGTTCTTTCACACTCTTCTAGTGTGGGTAGAGAACCCGATCTCCTTGACAGATCTTCTTATAAGAAATCTAGAAGGAAGAAAGAAAAAGAGTGAAGTTATCTAAAATTATAAGTTGGAAATCTTACCTTTGAACACCAAGCGAAGCCTTTACGCTCTAGTGGTAGAAATCCTTCCTTGAATGCTCTCTCTCACTCTCTCCTTGACTCTTCTTTCAATAGGCACGAAGATCAATGAGCAAAAAGATTAAGTGGAAATAAAAATTGGACCTTATATAGGAGAGACAAGAAAAACCATTCAAAATTGCAGAAATTTCAAGTTATCATGAAATGGATCGTCTCGTACGATCGTGGATCTTCCCGGATGATATTTCTTAAAGTGTCGGAAACGATCCTTATGTATATTAGTACAAATTATGTTCGTACACTCTAATCGTTCCGTATGAACTAGGTTCGTCCGGTACGAAACGGTTATTCCATAGGTCGGTTCCAAAATCCCTGGAGGACGTAACCAACTAAGGTAAGTCGATTCGGTTCGTCCTGGGATGAACAAGTTTCATCCTGAACGATTTTATACAGAGCGTTTTGTCCAGAGACGAAGGTTAATTTTGTCTAGTACGATTTTATCCAGAGAGTTTCGTCCAGAGACGAAGGTTAATTTCGTCTAGTATGATTTTATACAGAGAGTTTCATCCAAAGACGAAGGTTAATTTCGTCTGGACGAACA
>NW_021501702.1:0-237 GCF_001605985.2 Dendrobium catenatum
CGGAGTCCGTTTGGTAACTCAAATAGTGGTTTAAACCTTCCAACAGCGCTTCAGATCCATGATTTGGACCCATTTGGACTCGGATTGGGTCAAATTTAGTGTCGTTGGATTCGTATTTCCGAGACGCTCAATTTGACTGTAAGATCGCTAAAATTGGAGTTCAGGTGATCCCGGATTTAATTTTTGAAGTTTCCAACTTTATTTTTGCCTCGAGATTTGTGCCCGATCAAGTTAATT
>NW_021501703.1:0-309 GCF_001605985.2 Dendrobium catenatum
GAATCAGGTTAGTCCCTCTACCCTAATTCATAGCATTTATACCATGATCCTCCCAGATTACTCTCCTAATGCTCTATCTCCCTTTGTTTGGATAAGGACTGAACTCTCTTCCTCCCTTTCATTTACACGTTCCAGGCAGAAAAAGTTTGAGCCCCATTCTTGTCTCCCACGCGATCAACAAAGCCGAAGCTTCCTCCCTGCCTTCCTTGCCTCAACTAAAGCTTCTCCTTTGTCTCTAGGACAAGTATAATGTGTCATACATAGGAGAATAAATGGGATCATTTGCTTGGGAGCTTTTGAGCGGGCACG
>NW_021501704.1:0-251 GCF_001605985.2 Dendrobium catenatum
CTCTAATAGATTTTTTTTTTACTTCCAAATTGATTGCTTTGATTAAATTAATCGAGGAGGATAAGTTAATATAGGATTAAAACTAGATTAATTATGATTATTTAAATTTTCTCCTCGAATGAATTGACCAAAATTTTATTGATTATTCCCTCCATTATTATTTAACCAATTAAAATTATAATTATTCCTTCATTCTGGATTATATATATTGGGTTAAGGATTATTTTATCATTCAATTAGATTAATATTTT
>NW_021501705.1:0-344 GCF_001605985.2 Dendrobium catenatum
TTAATTTGCGGTTGTCAGTTTTGCACATAAATCCTGACATTTCATCTTATTTCTCTTTTTCTATCTCATTTTTATTGATGTAATTTTGTGAAGCAGTTTCTTGACTGCTTCTTTTCAGGCTTTGCTCAATTTTTGTCTGAGCATTATTTGCTCATATGTTTATTTTTATTTTTTTAATATTTCCTCTAAATTCTTTTATACTTGTTATTTCTTTAGTTAATGAAAGAGCTATGCCCCTAATTTTCTATATACTAGTAAAAATGTCCATGCATTAAATGCACGTGACTAAAAATTTAAAAAGTAAAATTCATATTATAAATATTTTAATTATAATATCATTATTA
>NW_021501706.1:0-204 GCF_001605985.2 Dendrobium catenatum
TCCTGATCCAAAAGCACATGATCAGACAGAGAACGGCTTCTAACAAAAGCTGCTTGGTCCACCATAATGATCTTATGAATAACTTTTTCCAATCTATTTAGGAGCATCTTAGCAATGATTTTGTAAATAGTCAAACATAGACTAATAGGTCTGAAGTGTACATGCTCTTGAGGACATTTGATTTTTGGGATTAAGACAATCAAA
>NW_021501707.1:0-381 GCF_001605985.2 Dendrobium catenatum
AATCAAGTGCAAATGCCCTCACCTTATTTCGGTCCTGATTCTGTCTCTGTTGCAAGTGGAGGAACACTACCTATTCAATTATTCATCAGTCTGGGAAAGGAATCCTTCCACTTCCTGATACAAATCGTAAGCTGCATTTTAAAAATCTTCTTTATGTTCCATTGCTTTCTCATAATCTCCTTTCCATCCACAAATTAACATCTAACAATAATTGTTCTATCATGTTTGATTCTCATGGTTTTCTCATCAAGGACCTCTCGGACAATAGTGTTCTTCTTCGTGGCAAAGCACAAGATGGACTCTATCCTCTTCGATCCACATCTACCCGTCATCAGTCGGCTTTCCACTCATCCATTAGATCGACTACTTCCTGGCATGCTC
>NW_021501708.1:0-329 GCF_001605985.2 Dendrobium catenatum
GCGTGAGATCATGGGCGAATAAGGAGTGGTTTGAATGGACGGCCGATATCGAATCCTTTGATCATGCACCGTTCGTTGAAGTTTTGAAGGCCTTAATGATGTCGGATTTTGGTGATCTTGGACTCGTTGGATTTGTCTCGTCGATCCGCTTGATTCGAGTATAAGCTCGTTAAAATCAAAGATTGTTTGGTAACTCAAATTGCGGTTTGAACCTTCCAACAGCGCTTCGGGTCCTTGATTTGGACCCATTTGGACTCGGATTAGGTCGAATTTGGTGTCGTTGCATTCGTATTTCCGATACGCTCAGTTTGACAGTAAGTTTGCTTAAA
>NW_021501709.1:0-431 GCF_001605985.2 Dendrobium catenatum
TGTGCTTTGAGGATTATTTTTCCTTGTATAAGAGAATAAATTTTCTTCTCTAATACTTGAGATATAATCCCAGCATTCAAAATTAAAAAAAAAAGATCAATCAATTTAAGGTATTTAAAGAAAGTGTAGCCTCTTCTCGAATTCAATTGAAATCAAAAGATGCGCGAATGCGCCAAAAATTAAAAGATGCGCGAATGCACCAAAAATTAAGAAGTGCACAAAGTGCACAAAAAGTCAAAAAATACGCAAATTGCGTCACTATAAAAAGAGAAGAAGAGTAAGATGGCTTCCTCCATTTAAATCCTTAAATCTCAAAAAACCTCGATCAACTTTAAATACTTGACTTTGAAAATCCTGAATCCAGATTTTTTTTTTATGCATGAATTATCTATCAGATAGAAGAAAATCGTGCGAGAAAATTGAAAATATCA
>NW_021501710.1:0-254 GCF_001605985.2 Dendrobium catenatum
AACTTTATCAAAGTTGAACTTAACTCTCATTCAGCTCAGTAGTTGACAAATTGAGCTTAACACTGACATAACTAGTTCAACACTTCAACCTCAACTTTTTTATTCATTAATGGCTAAGAGGTAGAGTGAGAGATTAGTGGCTTGTCATTCATCGAGCATGAATTAATTTTTGTGGATTGTTGTTTGGTTCATGAGATAGGTACTGAGATTAAGACTAAGGGAGATATGGAGGGAGCTAGTGGCAACAAGTACTT
>NW_021501711.1:0-300 GCF_001605985.2 Dendrobium catenatum
AGTAGAACTAAAAGAAGTGAGAGAGTCATCATAATTGCAAATCATCATTTTTTTATTGATTAATCATCAAAATAAGGGAGAACGAGGTCCTCCATCCCAAGTGCTGGAAGAGGGCCTGCCTTCCCCTTTGAGGTTACAATCATGTTTTATTTTTATTTTTATTTTTATTTTTTTTTAGTACAAGTGAAAGCAAAAAGAAAATATGCTCATCTGGCACTACAACAGAAGAAGGAAAAGGAAAACTAGTGCTAACAAAGAAGCTGGAGGGGCAACTGTCGACTTGGCCTTGGGAGGCCTCAT
>NW_021501712.1:0-269 GCF_001605985.2 Dendrobium catenatum
TATGCATTGTCAATCCCATTATACTAAGTTTTTGATTAAAATCAAGAGGTAACTTTCTCATTTTAAGAATATTATTTTGTTCAGTAGAACAGGGATCATTTTTTTTAATCATTATGTTGTTATTTTTTGTGCCCCTTCTCATTTTGATAATGTCAAAGGGAAAGAACGTATCGTTGAATTCTTGTACTGTTGATTTTCTTTAAAAAAATTTAAAAATAATAAAAATATTTTTATCTCGCTTATTTTTAAAGTGTTATTTTAGTGAGGGG
>NW_021501713.1:0-296 GCF_001605985.2 Dendrobium catenatum
TTAAAATGAAAAAATCAAAAATCAAGAAAAAAACCACTGTGCCACACTATAAGAAATCAACTACGAAACAAACTTCCTGAGATAAGATTAGAACACCTTGTTCATAAGGGACTGAAAGGTAGCAGGGGCATTGGTGAGACCAAACATCATCACCAAGAACTCATAGTGTCCCTCGTGTATCCTGAAAGTTGTCTGCGGAACATCCTGCTCTCTCATCCGGATCTTATGGTACCCGGACTTCAGGTCCACCTTCATGAATATTGCATCGTCACATAACTCATTTAGCAACTCGTCTA
>NW_021501714.1:0-257 GCF_001605985.2 Dendrobium catenatum
TGAAATTATTGACATTGACATCTATATGTTCAAACTACACTACTGATTTATTGATTCCCAATATATTTATGTTCTTACTTTTTATCATTGATCATATTGAATTGTACCAGTAATGACAAATCATTGAAAATATTGAATGTTATTGATTAGGATGAGAACACATATTAATTTTTTAGATTTTATATTGAAGGCTTTAGTGAGTTTTGAATTTCTACTCGGCTTTATAAGCTTATTATATGATTTTATTGAGTTCATAT
>NW_021501715.1:0-347 GCF_001605985.2 Dendrobium catenatum
TTAACTATAATTAATTATATGTCTATCTCTCTCGATCTTCGGGCCGACACCGACATTCCTCGCAAAGGTACGAAATCTCCTAAACTCAGATTGTCGTTTCGTTGTATGCGGCGGACCGGAAAACCACCTATACACGCCTTTATTGCGCGTGGTGGGATGGGACCCCGGTCCGACGCCTACGACGAGACGAGAATCGCCTAAACTCTACTTCGGTGTTCGTGGCGCACCAGAAAACCGCCTATACACGCCTTTACTGCGCGTGGTGGGAAGGGACCCCGGTGCGGCACCAACGGCGAGGCGGGGTCACTCACAAGTACCCCCGAGCGGGGGGAAAGCAAATTGTCTTT
>NW_021501716.1:0-336 GCF_001605985.2 Dendrobium catenatum
TATATATATTTTGAATTTCAAACAGGTGTCGAAGACCCCCGGTCGTCGTACCTTAGGTCCGACCGGGATGGTTTCAAATTGAAGACCTGCACCGTTGATTTTTAATCCGGGCAGATGGTTTTATAATTGAAGACCCGTGCCATCGATCTTAGATCTGGGCGGATGGTTTTTACAATTGAAAGACCCTATGCAGTCGATCTTAGATCCTGGTGGGATGTTTTCAAATCGAAGATCCTACGCCGTCTACCTTAGGTCCGGGTAGGAAGAATTACGCCAGTGCCATCCCGATTTCTCCCTCGATGGGGAGGAGACGCCGGGAGGCTGCCAAAATTTTCT
>NW_021501717.1:0-254 GCF_001605985.2 Dendrobium catenatum
GGCGTTCTCTGATAGAGATGGAGAGACTTATTCTTTTGACTCAAGCTGAAAAAAAGAGAGAAATAAGAACTTTAACCTCTGAAACTGGAACAATTATTACGTCCTCTGACCAGACGTAGAGCTACGTTCAGCCGCCAATAACATGTCGCCACGTGCTCTTACTCTTTACTGCGCGGCCCGACGACTTGACCCAGGAGCGGAACCCAGGAATGCTATGTTCGCGATTTTCTCGGTATTGCTTGGTATTTGCTAGG
>NW_021501718.1:0-1574 GCF_001605985.2 Dendrobium catenatum
CAACCAGGAGTGAAAAAATGGATGATTATCGCTTGAAAAAGAGAGGAAGAGACTCATCAACAAAGGTGGAGAATTCTGAAAAGAGTTCCCTCCATCTTTTCCTTCTCATGGCCATTCTTCTGTCAGAACAGGCAAACCAGCTGCAAAAATCAATGCATTAAACGAGCTACGAGCTAAGAGGATGAGGCAGCAAGAACCAAATTCTTACCGCAAGTATTCACTTGCAATCAGTGTTCCTAAATTTGATTCAAGTGACAATAGTGATGATGGAAAAGAAGACAAATTATCTGAAGATAACTACATTGATGATAATTCAGATGATTTAATGGCATCTAAGTCGAGACCAATCACGTATGAAGTTGTGAAAGAAATAACCATTCGTAAATAAAAGCTGGCTAAATGGCATATGGAACCTTTCTTTGAGAAAATAGTTGCTGGATGTTTTGTTAGAGTTGGTATTGGGATGACTCGCAACGGTCCAAAATACAGGCTTTGTGTAGTCAATAATGTCGATGCAACTAACCAAAATCGACAGTATGAATTCGAAGGTCGAACCACTTGCAAATGGCTGAACTGTATATGGGGCAGCGAAGCATCAGCAACCAGATGGAAAATGATTATGGTTTCTAACTCTCCACCAACAGAGGAGGAATTCAAGGAATGGCTGAGAGAAATGGAACGTAATGGAAGGCAGATTCCTTGCCTACAAGAAATTGATGCGAAGAAAGAAGAAATTAAAAAGACTGGGACTTTTATATATTCACCGAGAATTGTGAAGAAGATGATAGAGGTAAATAATTTATCTTCTTCAAGGCCAATCAATGTTGCAGTCGAAAAGATCCGTTTGAAGGCTTCCATTGAAACTGCAGAGAGTGCTGGGAATGAAAGTGAGGCAGATAGGTTGCATACGAAGCTGAAGGAGTTGGAGGATTTGTCTAGGCAGATTAAGCCAGCTGATGCAAGGTCTTTCAGATTGTTGGAAATGAACCGTAAAAATAGAGCAGAGAATTATAAAAATGCATCAGAAATGAAGCCAGTTGATACAAACTTAAAGTTTGGTGAAGAAGGTTATGATCGTTCGGCCAGAAAATGGACTAAGCCTCTTCTCAGTGTGTGGTTTATAGTAATAAAGAAACCACAAATGTTGATCATGATACTAACAAGCCTGAAGAAGATGGCAAAGCAGACCTTGCGGCAACCATGGAGGAGGCTAAAGATGAAGGGAAACTGATTGACACTAGACCTCCGGTTGATCATGGTGAAGAACTAATGGCTCTGCTTAATTTTGACTTGCCGATTTCGTTGGCTGCTCTGAACAAATATCGAGGAGCTTAGGGCGTTCAACGAGGCTTCATGGAGAGGAAGCGAAAGATAGAAGCAACCATTTGGCATGCAGTGCCTAACGAGTATGGAAAAAGTAAAGGATTCACACTCAGCATCAGTGACTACAAGAGACGCAAAGGTTTCGTTTTGGGTACTTAGACTGCTAGTTGAGGTATGGAGGTTCATTTCATTCAAGCTTTGGTCAAATTTTATTTCATTATTATTATCTTTTTTAGGGTAGATTTTAGTCT
>NW_021501719.1:0-245 GCF_001605985.2 Dendrobium catenatum
TATATAAATTTTTATATCAATATGAAATATAAAATTTATATAAATATAAATGACTTATACTTTTATTATACTTGAATTAAGATAAATTGAAATAAGATACATATATGAAGCTATTCAGAGGAGTAGGTAATATGAATAAACACATATGAAGCTATTCAGAGCTGGGAGTTCTGCAAGTAATAAGCATGAACAATGGAACTTGACAATTTACTCTAAGGGGCTGTTTGGTATCGGATTTACAGCGG
>NW_021501720.1:0-343 GCF_001605985.2 Dendrobium catenatum
GACTATCTAGAAACTTGCAAAAGATAGAGAGTAGTCCTTTTGTAACATAAAGAAAAATGAGATAATGGAGGAATATTGATATAGAGTATATATAAAAAGTATAAAAAATATAGGTGTGTTATATCCTTCAGATGTTATTGTTTTTCACATAATTTATCCCTCATTGGCAGAAGAGCTCAGCTCTAGCGAGTTTGTGAGTATCAGAATTGGTCTAGGATGAAACAATTGCTACATAGCTATTTTCCTCTCCCTTCACGTTGTCTCATCTAGAGCAATTGATGCCACCACGCACTAGCCCTTGCTGTGAGTTTGCTAGCACACATATTTTACCGGCTTGTATGGT
>NW_021501721.1:0-310 GCF_001605985.2 Dendrobium catenatum
TAGATCCTAAGCAGGATAGTTAGTTAAAGTTAGCTATAGTTCATGTTTGTTGGGAGTCTGAAAAGGATATTTTAGTTGAAATTCAAATATTAGCGAATTAGGGTCCATTTTAATTATTTTGGTTTGTTGATCAGTTTTAAGAGCTTAGGATGTTCACATTTGAAGTTCAAATTGCATTAGCCAATTTTGGAAAGTCCCGGGTCCTCCTAGGAACTAGACTAAAGGTCCAAAAAGTCATTATGGAAAATAGGTTTGCTATGGGATTCCTACCACCTTAGGAAAATACTAGACCTTAATACGAGTAGTTAGA
>NW_021501722.1:0-216 GCF_001605985.2 Dendrobium catenatum
TAAATTGTTTAAAATGAGATGAGCAGCTTTGTTAGACAGATTGAGAGTTAAAACCAACAACTCTGCGTGACATCTATGCCGAAAATAAATAAATAAATAAATAAGAAAATAATTTATTATAATTCAATATTAATGACATTAAGAAATTGATTATCATATATATGTATATATATGAACTTTATAATATTTTAATTATATACAAATATTATATGTTCC
>NW_021501723.1:0-364 GCF_001605985.2 Dendrobium catenatum
CGGGTGTGGCAAAAAGAGGTGTTTGTAAAGGCTTCTTTGCCTAGCTGTGGGGGCTAAACGAGAGTCATGATTGTAGTGCAATACTCGGAGGGCCCCTCCGGGGAGTGGACGTAGGTCGCGTTGACCGAACCACTATAAACCCTTGTGTTCTTATTTTTACTACTTCCGCATTTATTTTCTTTATTATTTTTTTGTGGTGATTTGGTTTGTATTCGTGCTTTGCCTAAAAATTTTTTAAATACCAATTCACCCCCCTCTTGGTTAGCCTTGGGCCGATTCTATAGGGCTTAACATCCCTAACGAACTTTCAAGTGGTATCAGAGCTTATTTCATAAAATAAGTTTTTAAAAGCTTTTGAATATGA
>NW_021501724.1:0-307 GCF_001605985.2 Dendrobium catenatum
CTAAGAGAATGATAACCTCACAATGGTCAAAAGAGAGCAATCTAAAACTTTGCTCAAAATATGATCACAGAACTTGACACCACACTTGATCAAAGTTGAATAATCACATATCTAGCATGAACTCTTCATATAGTCAATAGCATCCTATCAATTTTGATGTAGAAATAAGAACAAAACATCATAACTCTCTTTTAATGGTATTTCATCAAACAATGTATGCAATATTCATGAGATCCTATATATATATAAAAAAAAGGCAATTCTAGTCTTGCAGTCAAAACTCATCATGAAGTCTCTATAATATTAT
>NW_021501725.1:0-316 GCF_001605985.2 Dendrobium catenatum
CAAAAATTTGTGTTAATCGTCCGGGACGAAAAAGTTTCGTACGGGACGATGTGTGTAAAATATCAATATGTGTGTTTTCAAACCGTCTTGAGAACAGTTTTTAATGTAGTTCGTCTATACGATTTGCACGATCGTTCGGGACAAAATATTTTTTTCTCAAACGTCGGGACGATTGATTGCAGCTGTTGAAAGGATAAGACTATTTTTATTATGAACTTCGATTCGTCTAGACGAACAGATGTTGGTTCATAGCAGGGGACGGTTTTCAACTGCCATTAGAACGAGTTAACTTTTGATCGTCTGTACGAACACGTGT
>NW_021501726.1:0-242 GCF_001605985.2 Dendrobium catenatum
TGATTGGTATGTTATCCTCGTACCTCCGTAAAGCATCTTCACTTAGTTTAGCTGGACATAAATCTTTGAAGAAGATACTAAGCTCAGTCAACGGATTTGATATGTAATCGGGTAACATACAGACTATGATCGGAAGAAGAACCTCCATAATTATGTGACAATCATGACTTTTGAGTTCAAATAACCTTGTATATTTCAAGTCAACACATCGGCTTATATTTGATCCATAGCCATCAGGCATT
>NW_021501727.1:0-437 GCF_001605985.2 Dendrobium catenatum
AAGGGAGGCAAGGGTTTGGGAAAGGGCGGTGCGAAGCACCACCGCAAAGTTCTCCGAGACAACATTCAGGGAATCGCGAAGCCGGTGATCCGGCGGTTGGCAAGGCGTGGCGGCGTTAAACGGATCAGTGGTTTGATCTACGAGGAGACCCGTGGCGTTCTGAAGACCTTTCTTGAGAATGTTATCCGTGATGATGTCGCCTATACGGAGCATGCTCGCCGGAAGACTGTCACAGCCATGGACGTAGTCTACGCGCTCAAGCGCCAGGGGCGTACTCTTTATGGCTTTGGCGGGTAAAAAGCTAGGGTTTTTCTTGGGGTTTGGGTTATTCAGATGTGTAGTTTTCTACTGCTTTAATGTACTAAGATATTTGGGTTTTTATCTCAGAATCTGATTTCATTGTTTAATGATAATGTATTATGTTCTATGAATCTGTA
>NW_021501728.1:0-327 GCF_001605985.2 Dendrobium catenatum
GGTCGCTTGCCTCGGTGAAGCGAGGGTCAAGAGTAGCCCTTAAGGAACTCCCAGAAGGATGGTAAGATTGTTTTCCTCCTTCCATGATCAATAACAACACTGAAATAGGAAGTATAAGGCTGAAAGAAGAAGAGGGTGTGAAAAAAAAATGGCTGAAATCCTCATATTTTAAAGAATTGGCCGGATCATCCAGGATGATCGCATAATCATCTAGGACAATCAGGTCCATTAATTGCTTCTCGGACAATTGGTCAAAAAGGCGGTGATATTATATAGGATGATCGGATATAATCCAGGATGATAAGACAGAGGCAATCATCCTAAGGA
>NW_021501729.1:0-303 GCF_001605985.2 Dendrobium catenatum
TTATATGACCTTTTTAAGTTTTAATCAATCTCAACCAGAAACAGTTCAAATCAAATGAATTTGCTGATGCATACAAAATCAACCAAAACTAACACAAAATCATCATTGCTCAAGAAAAATTCATCCTCTACTGATGAACGAAATATGAGCATCCAGAACCGTTCGATTTTGTGACTACGAACAGTAAAAGCTCAGTTATTGTTCGCCACTTCGTTTTTAGTGATCCAAATCACAAAACTGAATGATTTTTTTTAAGTCCGGACTCCTTGTATAATAATCTCTCCGGCTAGACACTGAAATCAA
>NW_021501730.1:0-458 GCF_001605985.2 Dendrobium catenatum
TCCCTAACGAACTTTCAAGTGATTTCAGAGCACTTTCTAGTATCATCAGAGCACTTTTAAGTGGTATAAGAGCACTTTCTAGTGTCATCTGAGCACTTTCGAGTGGTATAAGAGCGGGATTCATCAAATATGTTTTTAAAAGCTTTTGAATTTTGAATTCATGGCTAATCATAATGTTGTGGAAGGTTATTCAATCACCAGACCTCCTTTATTTGAAAATATGTCATTTGATTTTTAGAAAACTCACAAGTTTATTTTCTTGCCATCGATTGATTTTCGTATGTGGCATATGATTTTAACTGATTATTCATCATTGTCACGTATTATTAATGTAGTTAAAACTTATATTCCTTTTAATGAATGGAATAAGGAACAACAAGTAAATGCTCAATTGAATGCAAAATCTTTAAATTTCTTTTTATGTGCTTTAAATTATGAAGATTTTATGTTAGTATCCA
>NW_021501731.1:0-226 GCF_001605985.2 Dendrobium catenatum
CCAAGCTCCGATTTACCACCTCTGTCTGTCCGTCTGTCTGTGGATGGTAGGCGGTACTCCTTTTGAGAGCAGTGCCCTGCATTCGAAAGAGTTCCTTCCAGAATTGACTGAGGAAAACTTTGTCTCTATCTGACACAATTGAAGCAGGGAATCCATGTAATCGCACCACTTCTCTAATAAATGCTGATGCCACTGATACCGCGGTGTACGGGTGTCGCAGGAGGAC
>NW_021501732.1:0-221 GCF_001605985.2 Dendrobium catenatum
TTTGATGGGTGAAAAATCAAATATTAGAGGTGGATAACCTTATCTAAGTAAGGCCACATATCAAAAAGAAATCTATTCATCCAATCAGCCTGCAAATAAACAAAATAATAACATAATAATAGTTTTTCCCATGTAAACAATACCAAATTTCAATAAGATGAAAAGCAAAAATCTTTATTTGTGAAATTATTTTCATGAAAATCATCATCATTATCATTAGA
>NW_021501733.1:0-241 GCF_001605985.2 Dendrobium catenatum
TCATAAATAAATATAATTTTAAAGGTGGATAATAAGTAGTACATATAAATAATTTAAATATTTTAAAGCTATATATTAATATAAATTTGCATCTACTAATTACAGATTAAATATTTATTAATTATTTTTTCATTAGAGCTTTCACACCAAGCACATGCCATGCAAACATAGCCCACAAATCGATCATCATATTTAAGAGAAAATAGGGGACAGTTTCTGATGGATAATATAAAAATAAAAA
>NW_021501734.1:0-391 GCF_001605985.2 Dendrobium catenatum
TAGTTTATGTCTACTATATTATATTAATATCTTTGCCAATTATAAAAAAAGGTGTTCTTTGTAATATCAACTCACATTAGTATAATTATTTCAACTAAATCAAGCCTCATGAATTTTCTCTTGTCAAAATTTTCATTTATAAAATATTATGACTCTTAGAAATTTCTCTCAACCTATTTACATTTGTGCAAGTTTTTCATTCGATAGTAATATGATAAACCAACTCTCTACCATCATAAATATTGCATTATGCAATAAACATATGGAAGAAGGCTTTTATAAGTTGGACATAAACAAAGAATAAATAATAAATTAGTGAATAAACTATTATTATAGACTTCAAATTTGTGTCAGATAAAAATAAACTCTAGATCTTAAATTTTTGCTACCC
>NW_021501735.1:0-318 GCF_001605985.2 Dendrobium catenatum
TTCCAAAGGTTGCCTTAACTCCTTGAATCTCTGTAATATTAAATATGCAGTAGCAAATCTCGTAACAGCAGGTCTAATAATTTCATTGTCAGTGAATTTTCTCATCAAATTGAGTACCCAAGAATGATTGTATATGAACTTACCAACGAATTTGGCCTTCAATAAGGCTGATTTATGCTGAGGCAACTGTCCAAACCTCTCAAGCATTAAATCAATGCAATGTGCAGCACAAGGAGTCTAGTAAAGGTGAGGCCTCTTCTCTATTAACATTCTCCCGACAGCTTTATATGCACTTGCATTATCAGTAACAACTTGTAC
>NW_021501736.1:0-401 GCF_001605985.2 Dendrobium catenatum
TTGGTTTATGAGATTTTACTTCTTTGTGAAAAAGAATTTTTTAAAATACCAATTCACACCCGCTCTTGGTTAGCTTGGGCCAATTCTATAGGGCTTAACATCCCTAACAAACTATCAGAGACAAATAGTAGATGGAAGGCTAAGCCTGAAACAAAGGAGGCAAAATAAATCCACAAAATACCCCTAGCCAAAAGGGTACCCATGGCCAAACACCAACCCTCTAAGAGTATAACCATAAAAATTGCAATACAAGAACCATATACCAAAAACACTGTAAGCAGAGCAGTACATATCAAAGAAATTAAAACACAAATATTGAACCAAAATAGAATGACCAACCCACTGAATAGCACCAACCCAGCAATATAGTAGACAACACCACAAAAATTGCAGCTAAAGCC
>NW_021501737.1:0-261 GCF_001605985.2 Dendrobium catenatum
TTGGAAAAATGCCATGAAGGATGAAATGCAGGCTCTGGAGAAGAACAAAACTTGGGAAATCATCAATCTACCGATAGGGAAAAAATCGGTCGGTTGCAAATGGGTATTCTCAGTAAAATACAATGATGATGGCACACTAGAGAGATATAAGGCAAGACTAGTGGCAAAAGGGTTTACTCAAACATACGGCATTGACTACCAAGAAACGTTTGCGCCTGTAGTTTAAGATGAATACTGTCCGAATACTACTCTCATTAGCAG
>NW_021501738.1:0-282 GCF_001605985.2 Dendrobium catenatum
AGCATTATGAAGCCTACTTGTAAGCAATTGAAAATGGGCTTTAAGAAGCCATTGCCCTTTACTGTAGGGATTAAACCTGTGGTACCGAGGTCTAACATATATAAGATTGAAAATGAGTTGAGTCAGCTTGGACCCATTGAGGAGCTTCCAAGGAAAAGGAAGAAGGAAGTGTTATAGGACTCTAGTAGCGGGGACGCTTCCCCTCTAGTTTATTAATGTCATCCATCCTCATTTGGAATTGCAGAGGTGCTCGGAAGAAGCATAAGGGTCACTATTTGCGTA
>NW_021501739.1:0-293 GCF_001605985.2 Dendrobium catenatum
GGCGTCTATTCCAAGAACACCCCTGCACGTGCACTATAAATTGTATACACATAGGTACACTAAAGGGGGTAAAAACAATTATAAAGCCCGCATGGGCCCCGGCGAGCATGTTATTGGTACATACGTGACGTCTAGGGATGCTACGCGGGTTGACAAGTGAATTCAGGTTCGAACTGAACCTTCTATACGGGTCAAGAGAAGTCGACAGGGTTCGAACCATTAAGCAAATATAAAGTCGTGGCGACCGGTATATTTACTTTAAAACATTCATATTAGGCCATCAAAGCCTACAA
>NW_021501740.1:0-220 GCF_001605985.2 Dendrobium catenatum
TGAGAGACTGGACGTAGGCCAAGTTTAATTAGACCAAATCACTATAAAATCTTTTTGTATTCTATTACTTCTTATATTTGGTTATTTCTTTTTCGATTTTCACTTAAATGTAATTTAATCAGATGTGTGAATCGCAAAATTCTTTAAAAACCACAACTCGATCACTTCCACCATATCAATTTACTCAACAAACATCATCAAAATTAGCGACATACTTTCT
>NW_021501741.1:0-260 GCF_001605985.2 Dendrobium catenatum
AAAAGATATTCATTTTGAGGCAGGGGATAAGGTGTTCCTGAAGCTCCACCCATACAGGCAGAAGACAATCGCCAACAGGAGGAATGAAAAGCTAGCTCCAAGGTACTTTGGTCCTTATGAAGTGATAGAAAAGATCGGCGCAGTAGCATATCGACTGAAATTACCACCATCAGCGACTATACACCCGGTTTTTCACGTCTCACAGCTGAGAAGGGTCATTGGCGATCACATCGCCATTCCCGAGCTACTGCCGACACTTA
>NW_021501742.1:0-264 GCF_001605985.2 Dendrobium catenatum
GAGACCTTCCGAAAATTACAATAAATACATTTTAGGTCAGAAAATTACCAGTAATACCTCAAACTGACCAGAATCTAATTCTTGACCTTAGATAAATAGGACTCCTCAGTTTGACTTTAGGTTGACCCTTAATTTTACCATAGGTGGAAATTACATTTTTGCTCCTAATAAATTATTAAAAAATATTAAAAATCCCAAATTTTCTCCGAACACTTGGGATCACTTTTTCAGATCATCCCTAACCTTTGTGAGTGAGTCCAATCA
>NW_021501743.1:0-288 GCF_001605985.2 Dendrobium catenatum
CTGAGTCAGTTTGTATTTTTCTTTTTCCCTTTCTTGACTCAATTGTAAATAATTGAAGTGACTAATGTTAAGTAACCCTACACATATATATTTGAGAGATTTAGAATTTGTGTTTTTACTCACATCATCTCAGACGATATTTATATCGTCTTTGATGATCGAGTTCAAAATAGAAGTTTTAATCAGGATTTCTTAGTTAAGGCAGCCGTAATTAACTTATCGGCCTAGACGATACTTGTATCGGCCAGGATGATATGCTCAATACAGAAAGAAATAGCCGCCATGATC
>NW_021501744.1:0-418 GCF_001605985.2 Dendrobium catenatum
ATGTAACCTTTATTTTTGTGTTATTAATATATTTCCTTTTTAATTAAAAAAAATAAAAAAAAAATAAAGGACTTCTTCATACAGGACAGTGAAATTATCAAAGTTTGGATTTGATTTTTTCGCCTTAAGGACTAAATGTTTTGATTAACAGGCTCTCTTTATGCTAGTATCTTTATCTAGCATACACTATGCACTAACACCCCTACTACTATGCTATCTAGGCCAATATATATTGCTAGAGTGCTAAATAAAGCAAATGAAATCATATATTTGTAATCAGTGCTATATATACTTGAGTATGATATATCTATTAATGACACCCCTTCATGAGTATAATTAGATCTCATCTCTTAAGTACTCATAACAAACATCAATAATAAGTTATGTGCTTATCTCATTTTAAATAAATTAGATAGAA
>NW_021501745.1:0-238 GCF_001605985.2 Dendrobium catenatum
CTATCATAGTTTAATCCAATTTTTTCACTCTAGATTTCCATTTTTCATTTCCTTAGGATTAAAAGTGCTAGTTGGGGATAACGTCATTCGTGTCACCATCCTAATTTTAATCCAGTTATCTTTTCCTTTATGGTAGGATCAATATTTAAAATTACGTAATTAGGTATTGAGGCGTTTTTTATTTGTGAGGTGAGACGTAAATCTCAAGGCGTTTTGAGGCGTGAGCCTCAAAATAAAA
>NW_021501746.1:0-927 GCF_001605985.2 Dendrobium catenatum
CCTAGGCTTGCATTCAGATTTTTTTTTTTTTTTGGAGAGGAGATTCTTTCCTTAGCAAAGCCTCCTACCCATTCTACATCAGTTTGGTATCAGAGCATGGACTCGGATTGACTTGAAAGGACTCTAGACTGGATGGTAGGTCAAGTGGACGCCATTAGTCAACATCTCAAGAAGACTCAAGCGGACTTAGCCGACCTCCACCGTCAAACAATCAAACGGTTCGATAACCTAGAGTGAGGTAGGACTGACCCATCGCTTTACACCTCTTCAAGATCCCCTTCATCAAATGATAGGAAAAAGGCACTAAGAAATAGAGAAAGAATGGATAGAGTTGACAAATGGCTGGAGGCCAATGAAGCTTTCTATTTCCCACTCACAGTGCAAATCAAAGAAAAACATAAGGTGATCAAGGAAGAACATGAAGAAGATGAATTGGTCGACAAGGAAAAATGCGTGACAGCAAATCATGCAGAGAGAGACTTGGTTGGTTCAATTACAACTCCGACAGAAGCAAAGGTTTCTCCTGACCCAGTGAACACTCATATAATATAGAAGGATGAGGAAGCTCTGGAAGTGATATCCATGGAACTCCGTATTGTTCCTATCGCTAGTGAAGCCATCGATGAGAGTGAACGAGTTTCTGCAGGCGAAAAGAAGTGCGACAGTTTGGAAGGTGATCCCTTGACTCTGGTTAAGGAAATTTGCGAGCTAAAGTGCCCATTGGGTTTATTACCCATTTCGGAGGAAGAAACTATGTCTCCAAAGAACCGTCCAAAGTTGTACCTAGGCAGCTGTGATGCTAACTCGACGGAGTCGAGTATTCTCCCACCTGGGGAGAATGATGCGGACATCGGCATGAAGATTTGACGCATCTATCACAGGCGGCGTCGTAAATCGACGGCTATAATTTAACTTGTCATTTATGAG
>NW_021501747.1:0-204 GCF_001605985.2 Dendrobium catenatum
TCTAAACACTTAAAGAATAAAACCTATGGTTATCAATGCTAAAATGAAAAGTGTGTTCCCTCCCTCCCTCCACTTGAGTGGATTAATGCTTTAGATGAAGATATATTTAATCTTATTTCCTTTTGGAACCTTAAAGCATAAAAGTTTAGCTAATTTTGCTAAGTTCCTAGCAATTGCTGAATTAAATTCAAAAATATTTTCAAA
>NW_021501748.1:0-210 GCF_001605985.2 Dendrobium catenatum
TTCTTATTTAATTCAATGTAAATTTAATTCAATTAAGGTTGTAATTATTTAAAATTATTTGAATTTGGGATAATTGATCCAATTTAAATTCCAAAGAGGTGAAGCCATCCCTAAAGGGGAGAGTCTCCTTCCATTTGGAAATCAAATTAGGACCCCTTTCAAATATCCAAAGAGGAAAGATAACACCCCGTTCAAGGGGGGGGGGGGGGG
>NW_021501749.1:0-244 GCF_001605985.2 Dendrobium catenatum
AATTTTGTTTATTCTTTTTTTTGTTTCCTTTAAAAAAAAACAAGTTATGTCGTGGGAAAGATGTAAGCATATTCTAGCTTTTCAACACTCATCATTAGTTGTTATGTTTATACTTGATCAAACATAGAGCAAAATCTAACTGTCAATAGCTTTCAATAATTTTGGATTGATAGGTACATAAATAATTTATAACTTCATATCAAACAAAAATTTAAGAAAAAAAAACTACAAGTGGATAATATAA
>NW_021501750.1:0-217 GCF_001605985.2 Dendrobium catenatum
TCCTTAACTTATAAAATCCATTAAAATGTTCATAATTGTTCCTAATTAATCACCTAATCAATAAGAATTGAAACTCTCTCAAATTGATTTCTAGATTTGTCTTAGTTTAGTCCTTAGGTACAATCAAGGGTTAACCAATTTTAATTAATCACAAAAATATTAAAAATCCCAAAAGGGCTTTAGACACTTGTTGATCTGTCCTTAGGTCATTTATGGC
>NW_021501751.1:0-216 GCF_001605985.2 Dendrobium catenatum
ACCTATCCAAATTTGTATGTTAGAGCATAATTTGATGATGTTAACCTATAAGAAAGAGGTTTAGAGAATCCACCAAGGATGTATGTCCTACTCAAGATTGTATGTTAGAGTATCACTCGAAGATGTTAATATATATATGGATAAGGTTAAGAGAATCCACCAAGGTTGTACCACTTATCAGAGGTTGTAAGTTAGAGCATTGCTCAATAATATTAA
>NW_021501752.1:0-208 GCF_001605985.2 Dendrobium catenatum
TGTCAGTTGACTTTCAAGAAATTAAATTTTATAATATAGATTAATTATAGAATTATTATAAAAAAACAAATGTGTTAATAGCACTCATAAACGAATCTTAGGCATGGGATCTTCAATCAGTATAAATGTCTCCTCAGATGCTAGATCTTGGCATCCAAAGGCAAAGAGAAGTAAGCTACAGAAATTATGGCATCCCTAGGTAGTGTTG
>NW_021501753.1:0-266 GCF_001605985.2 Dendrobium catenatum
GCCCCCCTATTTTCAAACGTCAAAGCTCTAGGAGTCCGAAAATACACGTCACAAATTTTGGAGAATTTTTCATGTTACTCAAAATCCAATTTTTCATGTAGGAGCCTCAAATGGCTTTAAAACTATCGAAATTGAGTCTGAAACATTAAAAAATTGTCCCGGGGACCCCAAAAATGTTCGATTTAGCCTTTTGGGGCAAAAATTGGATCCGAGATTGTTTGGGCAGCCGAACCAGCAGAACCGACCAGCTGCGAAACAGTGCGCCG
>NW_021501754.1:0-571 GCF_001605985.2 Dendrobium catenatum
TTTCCATTATATTTTTCACCATTTTGAATTTTTTGTACAAAAATAATATATTTTTACTAAAATTCATACATAATAAAATATTATATAATTTATACTTGTTGCGTGCTAGAATATACGTGGCAGTAGAGTTAGAAAATATTCGTCTTAGCGTTGCACGAGTATTCCGCACACAAACAAAAAAGAGAGAATGAACACCAAGGTTCTTACGTTGAAAACCCAAAAGAGGGAAAAAACCACGGGGCCTCGCCCAGTTGCAAAGTTCCACTAGTATTTATTTGAAGTACAAAGGTTGATCCGTCCTACAAATCAAGATGATCAATTTATAATCAACTTCTCACAAAGTTACAAAGTTCTGCGAATTCCCGGCATTTCCCGAAAATCTGGCAGAGTTCCGGCGTCTTCAGGCGGCAGGAAGAGCTCCGGCGGTGGTCGAGGAGGTGAAAAATCTCCTTTTCCCCTTTCTCCTCTTCTTCTTCTCTCTTTTCACTTAAGTCCCCTTGGTGTAGAATGAGGGCTCTATTTATAGTTTTTTTTTGGAGTGGCATAGCCCGTAAATAGGCATGAGATCAAG
>NW_021501755.1:0-278 GCF_001605985.2 Dendrobium catenatum
CCTTGGGGTGACTTGTAGAGTATCTCCAATCTCTAGGCTAAGTGTGAGAAGGTCCAACCCTTTCATTCAAAATAATGTTTTCTACTCCTTGGGTGACTTCTCCTGCTCATTCATTATTTTGGTGTTCTACCCCCTTCCCCAAATTTTCTACTCCACTAGTAATCTCTCTAATATCATCAACATCCTCAACTCCATGTTTCTTAGGATCAGACTCATCAAATACTACATGGGTTATCTCTTCTATTGCAAATCTATTTTCATGGCTTATGTTTTGATGA
>NW_021501756.1:0-291 GCF_001605985.2 Dendrobium catenatum
TTCTTACCTTTGAACACCAAGCAAAGCCTTTACGCTCCAGAAGTAGAAATCCTCCTTTGAATGCACTGTCACACTCTCTCCTTGACTCTTCTTTTAATAGGTACGAAGTGAAGTTACTAGATGGACAAGAGGGGGGGGGGTGAATTGTGAAAACTTTTTGACAATAATTAAAACCTAAGCAGGAGTTCTATTTTTTTTTGATATTTTTAAAATTTTAACATGGAAAAAAGATTTAAACAACTTTTCTTTCACATATTTTCCCAAGCAAATATTATGAAATAAAATGCACTC
>NW_021501757.1:0-428 GCF_001605985.2 Dendrobium catenatum
AAGATCCACTTTTGAGATCATTAGGTTAATCTCCTTTGAGACATCAAATCAATTATAAAGTTTTGGTTGAAATTGAAGTTCATATGATCTTGAATTTATCCTCAACATCTTCTTAATTCAAAATTTTTCTTAGAAATTCGTACCGATCATGCCAATTTTTTGTAGATAAATAATTTGTTTCCCTATTTTCGGTATGTCGAAGTTTATTACCTTAGAAAGTATATTTTATTTTTTAAATACTGATTTTCTTACATACTTTTTAAAAAAGATTCTTCTCTATCTTTTTTTTTTTTTTCAAATTATTATTATTATTTTTTTATTTAGTCTCTCTCTCTTTGTTTAGCGATTTTCTTAGAAAAGTTTAGTTTTGTTTTTGTAAAGATTTTTTTCAAGAGAAGTTTTCACTTTTATTTTTTAAAGAATTGCAA
>NW_021501758.1:0-296 GCF_001605985.2 Dendrobium catenatum
AATTTGCCTCTACGAAGACGGTATGACATCTAATTGTAAAACGGACTTCGCCAGTGCATCCGGAACACCGTCAACACTCTAAATACACTATTAATTTATTCGATTGAGGTTAACGCATAAATCGAGGTAGTTCCGAAATGACAACACACATATCGAGAAGAATTGGCCTCGGCGTCGCCCAAAGGAAGTCCGATCACGAAATGTACTACGTCGTTGTGATTGAAACATCGCTAATATTCTAAATGCACTATCAATTTGTCAATATTTGATCATCGACAAAATTGACACGTTATCCG
>NW_021501759.1:0-285 GCF_001605985.2 Dendrobium catenatum
CAAAATGGAAGGAGATGGTGGTTGTTTTACTACCTAAAGTCATCAATCCAGATTAACCTTCTATGTTCAAACCAATTAGCTTGTGTCAAACTATTTACAATATCATTGCAAAGGTACTTATCAATAGGTTCAAAGGTGTTACAAATCTATTTTCATGTCTTATGTTTTGATGATTGACAAACACTATTTTTCTTAGACTTCTTGTTGCTTTTAACTTTTTAGGAATTGAAGATCGGATGAACAGACGAAGCCAGTTCAGGATTGCGTAGGTTTAGGGTTGAGTCA
>NW_021501760.1:0-337 GCF_001605985.2 Dendrobium catenatum
AAATGATTTTCCTAATTCTTATTATCATGTGGATAATCCATATTGTTTTGATCTTTCTCCTATCATTGTTTCTAATAATAGTTTGAAGCATGGGAGAAATTGATTTTTGTTTAAAAATTTATGGTGTAAAAAATTGGAATTTTGGAACTTGCTTATTGATGTTTTTGCAAAAAAAGCCCATGGGCAATCCTGTTAATGATCCATTTAGTACATTACATTTTCTTCAAAGTCTGATTAAGCAACAGGATTGGGCTTCTTCTAAGAACATTACTACTACTATTACCTGGTTACAAAAGCTTTAGAAAGAGTTACTTAATCAAATTCAAGTTGATCCTTT
>NW_021501761.1:0-278 GCF_001605985.2 Dendrobium catenatum
CAAATATTAGTGTTTTAGGATTGATTTTTAGGATGTTATCTTTTTTAATGTTTGATTAACTATCACCTTTGTTTCACACCGAGGCCGTCAGGTTTATTTCACCCTCCTTGGGGCTAACTTAATAGCCTCGTAGGCCTGGGTTACCCAGTGATAATTAACTTTGTTTGATTATTGTAGTTTGTTACGAAAAGAAAAGAAAGAGGTAGATTAAGTATTTTTATTAATCACATTTGTTGGTTGTTTTTAGAAATTATTCTAAGATTTGATATTTATAAGTA
>NW_021501762.1:0-312 GCF_001605985.2 Dendrobium catenatum
CAATGGAAAGAAAAATTCTCACATTTTTAATCTAATACACTTTCTTCTCCTTCTAAAATGATAGCACTAAACTTTCTCAAATCACTTTTTCATCATTAAAATTGTTAAAAGGAAAAGAAAGAAGATGAATATGTAGAGGATATACTCAAGATTTAGAAGATCACAGGCCTGCAACTGCTGTAGGAACGATGGAGGAGGCTTTGTATGGAGAGGAGGCTGATTTCGTGTAACTTGAAGAGGAGAGGAGAGCGGGTGTTGGAGTTCCTTGCCAATGGGGAGGAGGAGTTCTTGGACATGTCATGTATGAGAGGA
>NW_021501763.1:0-276 GCF_001605985.2 Dendrobium catenatum
CTTGAGGAATACATGATTTTTATACTTTGAACATGGACATATAAATATTTTATCAAACTTAAAGGAAGGTAGTTGAGATGCAACTTGAATGAAAGTCTTAACTCCCTGTATAAATTCATCTGTCAATCCTTTCGACCCAGTAATAATCTGTTATACATCCAATATCTTTTTTCTTGGATAGTCATTTGAACATTGAAGCAAATATCCACCTACATAGTTTTGAAAATATTTATTAGAAGATATGCAACCTTAACGAGTGTACGTGTTATACTTTCG
>NW_021501764.1:0-865 GCF_001605985.2 Dendrobium catenatum
ATTACACTACCAAATAAATAATAAACAAATGGCAATTTACATAAATCCACGGTTTAAGATCTAGATCTTTCACCTCGGAGTCCCTCACATACGCTCTTGTTGTCGCTCGGCTTAGCGGAAGAGGATTGCACACAAACTTAAGGATGCCACTAATAAACAAGTGATGCCGAGGGGACTTGTCGTCGGGAAATGAGCCGGAGTTGGGGGAGCGGGTAGGCGTCTGATGATGGTCCACTCGTCTGCCGGTAGTTGCTTGTCGAGGATGTCCACGAGATGGGAAAGGATGCAGTTCAAGTAGTCCTCGACGGTGTGGTCGAATCCGAACCCAACGTCAAAGAACGGCCATCGGGTGTCGTCGATGTCTCCTTGATAATTGAACACAAATCCGTGGTCACGCTCCAGATCGGCCATGCATGACCATGGGGAATCCTTATCGTGTGTAGAAACGTTGAGGAGGGGGAGCTATCACTTGGGTGGAATTCGGCCCAAGAGGGAGGGAGGGAAGAGGGAGATAATTAGAAATCTGAATTTTGATTTCTAATTAGGTGGGATGGGAGGGAAATTAATCCCATAATGGGGCCGATGGTTTAAGAGGAATTAAGGGGAATAAATGGGGAGTAATTAATGAAATAGGGGAGAGAAAGTCCAATGAGGGGGCTGGCCAAATAGAGAGAGGGGAGAGGAGAATTGAGATTAAGTAAGTGGGGCCCAAACACTGTTCAAAGATTTAAAGAAAATCTGAATTAAATTTCAGATTTTATTTAAAAGGGAGGTTTCCTAATTTAAGTGATAGTATTTGGAAAGCTTTTGAATTTCAAATTTGAATTGAAATTCAATTAAGTAGCTTTCTTAATCACATGGACTT
>NW_021501765.1:0-342 GCF_001605985.2 Dendrobium catenatum
ACGACTACAATCCTTTTGACCCCTGTCGCTCAATTACGGTCCTCCCGACCATCGTCGCTCGCCGGCTATGCTCTTTCCAACCACCGTCGCCTAACTACAATCTTTTCGATCTCCGTCGTTCGACTATGTTCCTTCCGACCACCGTCATCCGACTATGTTCATTCTGATACATCACTCGCTGACTATGGTCATGCCGCCTAAACGAATATATCAACATTTATTCTTCCAACACCCACCATAGAATGCACTCTATATGATGTATATTTGCTACATCGAGTCAAGACCATCCTCCTAAGGAACATTTATTCTTCCACCTGCAAATTATTCTGGCTTCTTTCCGGT
>NW_021501766.1:0-231 GCF_001605985.2 Dendrobium catenatum
ATAATATATATATATTAACTTTTATAAAAAGAATTGTGTGAGAAATATTTCAAAAAAGAGAATATATTTTTACAAAATTCATAAATTTTCTTAGCATAGATCAAAAGAGTGGATAAAAAATAATATTCTTACTATTTTAAATCAAAAGCTCATTAATCAGGAAATGAGCTATTCCATTGTGCAAGTGACAAAAGAACATATTATTGAGAACAGACGGATTAAGCACTCATA
>NW_021501767.1:0-274 GCF_001605985.2 Dendrobium catenatum
TTAAGAACCTGTGGCTGCGAGGCTGAGCTCGACGGGTCGGGTAGGAGGCTAAAAGCGAGTCTCGTTTGCGGCGGAACCTCCGTCGGGATCGTCTGAGGCACGAGTCTCGTTCCGTGACTTCTCACTTCCGTCGTTCGCGTATGCTAGGGTATACAGGAGACGAGCGACACTTATACGAGTACCGACACCCAAATATTCTAAGCCGTTGGATCGCAGATCAAGGGATCAAATTACAGCTTTAACGGACCGGCCGGTTATTTCATAACCCCCCGGT
>NW_021501768.1:0-206 GCF_001605985.2 Dendrobium catenatum
TAATTAATTATAGATTAACTCAATTTGATTTGAGATTAATTATAAATTAATTATAATCAATCCCAAATAATAATAATAATAATAATAATAATAATGCATATGCATATACCTAAGTGGACTAAGTCGGCAGCAAGAAGGGAGGCGGCTTCGGGTCAGGGCAGATCGGACAGGTAGGAGGTTTCGGGTGAGGCTTAAGAGGAGGCGGC
>NW_021501769.1:0-303 GCF_001605985.2 Dendrobium catenatum
CAGCTCAAGATGGGGTAGATTAGGGTTGAGTTAGTCTTTAATTTTATTTTTCCCCTCTTCAGTCAATTGTAATCTTTAACGTGACTAATGTAAAGTAACCCTATACACACACATTTGAGAGACTTAGAATTTCTATTTTTACTCAAATCGGCCAGGACGATATTTACATCGTCCTGGATGATCTGGCTTAAAACAGAAAATCCAATCAGGGGTTCTTAATTAAGGCAGCCATCGTTAGCAAATTGGCCTGTACGATACGTGTATCAGCCAGAATGATAGGATCAAAACAGAAAGAAATTGCCG
>NW_021501770.1:0-208 GCF_001605985.2 Dendrobium catenatum
TAAATTAAAAGAAATATTTTTAAATAAAGGTGGTTGTTTAATTGAATATCATTCCACAATATTATGATTTCCAAAGTTAGTCTTTGATCTTTTTTCAAAAGTTTTTTAAAATTTAATTTATGAATTCTGCTCTGATACCACTTAAAAGCTTGTGAGGGTGTGAAACTTTATAGAACTACTCCTGAGGCTAACCAAGAGGAGGGGGGGG
>NW_021501771.1:0-497 GCF_001605985.2 Dendrobium catenatum
TGATGATTATAGGATCGAAGTCAAATAATAATGGGTAGAAGACTCTAATTGGGTGATGTTGGTTGAATGAGCATAGTCAAACGAGGTGGTTGAAAAAATCATTGTCATATGATAGTGGTTGTAGGATTATAATCAGTTGATGGTAGTCATATGAACATAGTCGAGCAATAATGATCGGAAGAACTATGTAAGATGATGGTGGTTTGAAAAACATAATTAGATGATGGTGATCTGAAAAGCATAATTTGTCAATAGTAATCGAAGGATAGTAGCTACTTAATTCTCAATGATGTACGGAGGACTCTAGTAGTGCTATTATGGTCCGAGGATCATAATTGGAAAATGATTGATAGTGATCAAAGGAGGACTGTAGTTAAGTGAGGATAGTTGGAGGTCGAGTAGTAACAATCCAACAACAATTGCTATCGTTGTCCAGCAATGGTGGTTGGATAATGATCAAGTGTAGTGGTTCAACATTAACAAATAGGTGGTGTGGT
>NW_021501772.1:0-217 GCF_001605985.2 Dendrobium catenatum
TCTTCGTTATCCTTAATATCATTAGCATCCACGAAATGGATGCACTCCGTTTTAGGTTCAGAGGACGTTTTCTTGTTAATGCATTTCTCTATCAAAAGTACACTTTCAGGGTCAAGGACTGGGGAGGCTAAAGGTTGACTGAGCTGGTTAGAAGTCGATCCAAGTGGTGAGTCATATGGGCTCGACTCAACAGAAGACCCGCTAAAGGGTCGGTCAC
>NW_021501773.1:0-207 GCF_001605985.2 Dendrobium catenatum
TAGGAGAATTACCCAAAAAAACTTAGTGAGAGATATATCAAAACTAGACTTTACTAAGGACCATCATTGTGATGCATGTCAATTAGGTAAATAAGTGAAGTCCTCTTTTAAGTCCAATAAGGATCATAGGACCAGTAAACCTTTGGAAATTCTTCACATGGATCTTTTTGCACCAGTAGGAACTGTAAGTCTAGGAGGGAAGGTATA
>NW_021501774.1:0-327 GCF_001605985.2 Dendrobium catenatum
CGGGTATGATGGTTATAAATTTTGAAGACCATACGCCATCGATCTTTGATCCGGGTATGATGGTTATAAATTTCGAAGACCTTGCGCCATCGATCTTTGATCCGGGCGGGAAGAAATTACGGCAAATGCCGCCCCGATTTCCCTCGGTGGGGAGGGGACGCCGGAAGGCTGCTGAAAATTTTCTAGAATATTGCCGAATTTCCTTTGTCGCTATTTGAGAACAATGTCATAACTTCACTAATTAAAATAATTAATTCATTATTTAATCTAATCGTTAAAAAAAAAAAACGCATTAATGAACAATTTATACTAATTCTGAAATTTAAA
>NW_021501775.1:0-253 GCF_001605985.2 Dendrobium catenatum
TTTGGCTGCTACTTTCTTGATGTTTTCTCATTATTTTTCGTTGCGCTGTTATTTTTCTCACAATAATTTTACATCCAACTTTATAAAATGTTATAGTTGTCCCAAACATACCTTAAATATGTATATTGAAGCAAGAATTTATCTTAGAAATCAAAATTAATTGAGAACAAAACAATTTTTGCTCTAATTAAATTTGGATTAACATTGACGAGTCAAGATTAGATCAAATCGAAACCAAATCAATCAAACTTGA
>NW_021501776.1:0-311 GCF_001605985.2 Dendrobium catenatum
GGAGAAATGTTGGATTCAAGCTGTTTAACCACATCATATAGCTCCTCTTCCCTGAAATCATTAGAAAGGATTTGTCTTTCCAAATCATTCAGCACATTGAAAGGCTTGGGCCAACTTGATAAACAGCAATTCTTCTCTTCCCATTTGTTCTTGAAATAATTGAAAAAAATGTTTTCAATTTGATTTTTATCTTCAATAACATTTCCAACATCATCTTTTATTTTATGGATCCAGTTAGAATTACATCAACCATATGCATATATGTGGAAAAACATGGTGTTTGAATCACCATCTACCAACCATTTTGCCTT
>NW_021501777.1:0-475 GCF_001605985.2 Dendrobium catenatum
AAATAGCACTAGTGTTATCATAATAAATTGGAATAGTGCCTATAGTTATTCTTAAATCAATCAACTGTTGTTTCAACTAATATAATTGTGCCATACAACTTCTTAATGCAATATATTCAGCTTCAGCAGTAGGTAGGGCTACATGATTTTGTTTTCTATTGGACCAAGAGACTAAAGAATTTACAAAAAACTAGCATGTTCCATAAGTGCTCTTTTTATGCACCCTACAACCTGCAAAGTCAGAATTTGAATAACCAATTATTTCAAAAGAAGAGTTAAACTTAGGATACCAAAATCCTAAGTTCTAAGTTCCTAACAGATATCTTAAAATCTTTTTTATTGCTGTCAAATGTGATTCTTTTTGGATCTGATTGAAATTTAACACACAAACAAACACTAAACATGATATCGGGCTGGCTAGCTGTCAAGTAAAGCAAACATCCAATTATCCCTCTAAATTTCTTTTGATCAACAG
>NW_021501778.1:0-357 GCF_001605985.2 Dendrobium catenatum
AATATGGATTTAGGACATCTAGTTTCAAATATCTTAGAAAAGAAGTACAATCTTATCCATCCTGATCCTCCTACTAAACTAAATATTTACTTTACTGATGCCTCTTTTGTGCACTTTTTGGGATGGATCAAAGTTCTGAGATTGATGATTCAAAGAAAGAAGGAGGAGCTCCTGCTCTACCACCTGTACCTACACTAGGACCAGACCAAAATTTCTACCAAGAAATGGTCTAGTACTTTGATAGAATGAAAACTCATTTTGATCATTGCTTTGATCAAAGTGAGAATAATATGAATCAATAAGATACGAGATATAATGAAGATATGGGTTGGATTTGCGGTCAATTTGATATAGTTA
>NW_021501779.1:0-256 GCF_001605985.2 Dendrobium catenatum
GCAATACCGAGCAAATCCCTAGCAATACGGAGCAAATACTGAGTTGTACCGAGTTGTACCTAATTTTTTCTAGCAATATCGAGCAATACCGAGCAAATCCTTAGCAATATCGAGCAAATCCTGAGCAAATACTGAGTTGTACTGAGTTGTACCGAGTTGTACCTAGTTTTTCTAGCGATATCGAGCAAATACCTAGCAATACCGAGCAAATCCTGAGCAAAATACCGAGTTGTAGAAAAACTCGGTACAACTCGGT
>NW_021501780.1:0-341 GCF_001605985.2 Dendrobium catenatum
CCGGGGCCCATGCGGGTGATTTTTATATTGATTTAGATGTACCTCATTGTGTACCTATGTGTATACAATTTATGGTGCACGTGTAGGGGTACTTTGAAATATTTGTAGACGCCTTCTGTCTGCTTGTATGAGTATTGCAGATCCGGTGGCGTTGCATTGTAGATTGTGGACGCCTTCTATCTGCTTTCATGGATGTTGCAGATCTGGTGGCATTGCATTGTAGATTGTGGACGCCTTCTGTCTGTTTTCATGGATGTTGCAGATCCGGTGGCATTGCATTGTAGATTGTGGACGCCTTCTGTCTGCTTTCATGGATGTTGCAGATCCAGTGGCGTACGTCT
>NW_021501781.1:0-303 GCF_001605985.2 Dendrobium catenatum
TAAGAAGTCATATGATAATCCTTTTAATAATTGATCCTTGAAAGAGATTGTGATATATTTGTAAATACAATTGACTATCATTAGAGAAATAGAAGAATTCATATGATTTAAAAAGAGACATAACATAGACAAAGAAAAAAAATCAAAATACATGAATCAAGTTAGACATTGAGATAAACAAAATCATTCCAAAGTAGATGAATGTAAAATTTATATATTTAAAATTTTAATACTAAATAAAATTGTACATAAGATCAATTTGAATTAAGAGATTGAAAGATTGAGGAAAGAATTAACTACTAT
>NW_021501782.1:0-278 GCF_001605985.2 Dendrobium catenatum
TATATAATTCGCTTGCAACCAAACTATACATTCCCTCTGATTTTCTTTGCTTGATGAGTTCAATGCCTCTGTTTGTATTAGATTCATAGTTCTCGTGCTTACATTTGAACTGTAAGGTATTACTACATCCACTTTGGTGAGTCGTAATCTCTTGTAGGTGGTAGAAGCATTTGTTCGTCCTTATGCTATAATTGATTGTATGAACACACTGACACTTGTTGCTTGCTTCTTGTATATTTTTTCAAGATAATCAATTTGTATGAACCTTTACCATCCTT
>NW_021501783.1:0-264 GCF_001605985.2 Dendrobium catenatum
AAGGATTTAGTTCAAGTGAAGTGTATTAAGGATGAAGTCAAAAAATTACTTTTCTTTGAAGATGATATTCAACAAAGGTGGATGAGATATTTTGCTAAACTTTTTAATGAAGAATGTGAAAATATGATTGACTTTAGTGACTTTATCAGCCTAAATGAAAAAAATATATATATATATCGGCGTATAAGTAAAACTGAAGTTAGACAGACTTTAAAGAAAATGAAGAGTGAAAAAGCTGTTGGACCTGATGATATTCCAATAGAG
>NW_021501784.1:0-263 GCF_001605985.2 Dendrobium catenatum
GAGTACCACGACAGCCGGATTGGTGGACATTCAGGGGAGGAGAAGACCTATCTGGGTGAGTAAGTGTGACATTTGTCAACGGAACAAGTATCAAGCTTGTGCCCCTAGTGGTTTACTGCAGCCCTTGGTGCTTCCAAACAAGATTTGGGAGGAAGTCACCATGGATTTCATAGAGGGGTTACCCAAGTCGGAAGGATATACGGTCATCATGGTGGTAGTGGATCGTCTGAGTAAGTATAGCCATTTCATTCCTCTACGGCATC
>NW_021501785.1:0-324 GCF_001605985.2 Dendrobium catenatum
TCTATCTTGAACAAAAATAAGGGGTCTCTTGCTCTCTAGGAGAACATCGCTTCAAACGTGGAAGACCGAAAACCTAGATTTTGCATTTCAATGGATTTAGGTACGTTTTAATATATTTTCTCGATGATTTGACATGATTTTCAGAGAAGATGAAATTAATTTTTTGTCTCCTGTAAATCCACCTGAACATGGGATTGGAGTTTTGTGAGACTTTTTGGGAGAAGGATTGGACCCTAGGTTAGAGACTCAAGAGAACTTTGAGGTTTTAATAAACCCGCAGCTCCACCCATACACAACCGTCGACGAACCCTCACCTCTTAGTAA
>NW_021501786.1:0-313 GCF_001605985.2 Dendrobium catenatum
ATTAAAACCATAAGTCTTGGGAATGGTTGTCAATAATTAGGGTTTTGGCCTATAAAGAAGGAAACAAATGTCTATTGCTTGGGCTTGTTCTTATACTACCCATACGTAGATTTCTTTTTTCTTAAACTTTAGTTTGATATGAAGTTATAAATTAATTACATTCTTATCAATCTAAATTTTTTAAAAGCTATCGACCATCATAATTGGCTCTATGTTTGATCACATTTAAACATAAAGCTAATGATGAGTGTTGAAAAGTTAGAACATGCTTACAACTTCACACGACATAAATTATTTTTTGTTTAAAAAAAAG
>NW_021501787.1:0-288 GCF_001605985.2 Dendrobium catenatum
TTTTCAACAGACATTAAAATGAATTAAATTTTTGATCATCTGTATGAAAAATTTTCGTCTGTACGATCGGTCAAGTCAAAAAGCCTGTACGAAGGGATGCATCGTAAATTGTGTTGATTACGAAAAGCTGTTACATGCACCTCAGTTAGATTATCAGAATCTAATTGAGAAATTTGATAGACTAGAGACTCATGTTGATTAAAGATTTGATTAACTTGATGCTCAACTTTTGCAGCAGCAACAAGACATTGATAGCATTAGAAATGAAGTACATGAAATCAATACCAA
>NW_021501788.1:0-210 GCF_001605985.2 Dendrobium catenatum
ATTTTCCTCTTATTATTGGCCAAAATCTGCTGTGGACTGGCCAAAATCTGCTATGGGAGAGGCTGGCCGAAGCTTGCTGTGCAAGGAGAGTGATGGCCGGAACTTTTGAATGGACTTTCTTCTTCTTCCTTTACCTTGGACGGATGGAGAAGAGGAAAGAGCGGCTGGAGGCGTGAGAGCCAAGGGTCGCTGTCTATCGGGATGGAGGCA
>NW_021501789.1:0-289 GCF_001605985.2 Dendrobium catenatum
TGCCTTGAATGCATAGTGGATGTACAAATAAATTGTTTTTTAAAAAAATGAATTTCTATTAAATTTTGGTCAAATAGTTCTTGCATTATAATTTTTTAATTAATTAGTCATATATTTACCCTTTTAAAAATAATAAGTATTGTTGCAAGGGCAGAGGGAGAAGAGAAGAAGGGGAAATCTCCGGACTTCCTTGCCAAGAGAGGGGCCTCGAAAAATCGAGGGAAGGCCTCAATAGGAAGGACAATGGGAGAATAGAAGGAGGGGAAATCTCCGGACTTCCTTGCCAAGA
>NW_021501790.1:0-214 GCF_001605985.2 Dendrobium catenatum
GGCTCATTTTGAGGTTTAAGCATTGACAACGATATCCTCTTAGCTTACTTAAATATGTAGTTAGCTTTTCTAAACTTAGGTTTACTCACCAAGGTAAAATATTTATATGGCATTAACCATGCTCTTTATATATGTTTATTATCCTTGCAGAGAGGTGTGTGCTCTCTGAGTATAATCTCATGAAAGAGTTGAGTTTCCCAAATGCCATCGAGAA
>NW_021501791.1:0-206 GCF_001605985.2 Dendrobium catenatum
GAAGGTTTTAATAGCCAATTAACAACTTAAGCAATCAATTCCAAATTTGAGGGAATCTTCTTTGCCAATATCATTATATTTAAGAAATAAATAAATAAATAAGTTTGAACATTCTGATTAATAGACATTAAAATTAATATATAATGTAAAATATATTCTTCTTTTTTTTTTCTAAAAACAAAAAATTTAGTAATAAATATTCTCAT
>NW_021501792.1:0-3233 GCF_001605985.2 Dendrobium catenatum
ATCTGGTTAATTTCAATCTGACTTAAGAGAAATGGAATCCTACAGCTACAAAGCGGGATTCATGCATTCGTGTCATTTTTCTTTAGCCAACAGATTCGAGAAAAGCATTAGCAAAACTTAGGACTAAATCCTAAGCTAGCAAAAGATCCTCTTATCCTTGGGACTCGCACTCTAGCTTTCTTTACTTAAATTAACTCAAATTCATCAAGTAGCATTCCATCTTCTTAAATTCATTTGAAATCTCATCTTGTCTTTTAAGGAAAATTTTAAGTAGTTTGAGTTTCGAGGTCAAGCCCAAATTCAACTTTGCCAAAGAGGATTCATCTTGCTTCATGTACTTCATAACTCCCTTTAGAGGTCTCCTAAGATCTTTCAAAGAGTTTCAAAAGACCTTAGCATTTGTTAAAAATCCTTCTAAGAGCCAAGCAGCCTTAAAAAAACCTAAGTTTTGCCTTTGTTCAGATTGAGCCAAAATCAATCCAAGCCTCTCATATTTAGGTTCTTTTTCTTAATGCCCTTTTTAAATCGTACATAGAGGTTCACAAATGACCTCTAAAAAATTACAAAGTAGCATTATTCTATTCTAAGAGTCAAAATATAGATCTACCTTTCATTTGCTTGACTTCAAAGTTAATAAATGATTTCAATCTTTGCATTGGACTCATTTTAATATCTTTCATTTGTTTGACCAAATAAGCAAATGAGTTTCATCCTTAAACTTCCGAGATATAGGATTTCCTAAGTGTTTTCAGCTCCCAAATTAGATATAAACTATTTAATTCAGTTGCGTTAACTTGAACCACTCAAGAAACAAGAAAATTATTTTATATGACACAAAATCACATAATAAACCTTACTCAGCCTTAAATTCACAAGATTCATCATGTTTTCCTAGCTCCAAAAGCTATTGAAACATCCTTATTCATTTGCTTAAGCTGAAAAATCAAATGGCTGAATACATCTCCTCGTCTAGAACCCAATCCTAGTACTCATTCCTATTTGAGCAAAAATTAGATAGGAGCTCTCTTTCCTTTGGCCCCAAAGTCATTGACTCACCTGCTTAACTCAATCAAGAGAGTATATTCCTTCATTCTTGGGCTCAAAGCTAGGGATTGTTGACCTCATTATTTGAGGTCAATTTCCCCGGATTCAAATTCTAGCACTAGGTTTTCGTAACCTAGTGTAGATGTCGGCCCGTCCATAAGAATTCCCTAGGTTGACGCCACTGACGTAGCCTCGACTCGAGCCTATCACCTCATTCGATTTCAAAATCAATTCAATGCAATTCAACACTCCAAATGAACTCAAATCACAACTCGATTTAATGATTGTCGTCCGATGTCGATCGACTCAAATCTAATTCAATTTTTGTCAATTAATATATCTTGGCTTTAAAACAACTCACCAATCAAATCAAAATAATAAATCTGCAAATTTGAATTCGATTTCAATGGCTCGATTAACCCGTTTTGACTTGTTTCACAAGTAATATATATATAATAATTGATTACGTCGTCAAAAATTTATCTAAATCGGGCACGAATCTCGATGCAAAATCAAGTTTGGAAACTTCAAAAATTAATTTGCGAGACCATCCGAACCCGAATTTCAGCAAACTTAACAGTCGGAACTGAGCGTTCTCAGGAATACAAACTCCAACGACACCAAGATAAACCCAATCCGAGCCCAAGATGAGTCCGACATCAGGGCTTCAAAGCGCTGTTGGAAGGTTCAAACGCAATTTGAAGTTCCAAACAAGGTTCGATTTTTTGACGAGCTTATACTCGATCGACGGACTCGACGAGACGAATCCAGAGCCCAAGATCACCGAATTCGAATCATTAGGCCTTCCAATGTCACAACGAACGGTCCATTGTCAAAGGGTTAGCAACAACCCATAACCACCCCACTCCTCCCTCTCCCTCAAGCCCATACCCCCACTCTGCTTCTCCCTCAACCGACCTCCTCTCATTCCCTCTCTAAAAAAAAAAAATTTCAGAACTCCTCTTCCCATTCGCAAGGAAACCCCAACACCCACTCTCCTCTTCCTCTTCAAGTTACATCGATAACATCACAGCCTCCTTCTCCACACGAAGTTCACCCTGCCGTCGCTCCCTACAGCAGTTGCACGCCGTAAATTCTCTAATCTCTTGGATTATCCTCTACTATATCATCTTCTTTCTTTCTTTTACTAATTTTAAAAATGATGAAAAGTGATTGAGAGAAAGTTTAATACTACCTCCATTTTTTAAAAGGAGAAGAAAAGTTTATTAGATTTAAAAATGTGAAGAATTTTTCTTTTTGTTTTCTCTTATAGCAAAGAGAAAATTTTCTTCTTTGTTTTAACTCAATCTTGTTTGGATTTTCAATGATTCCATGAATGTTAACGATTAAAATTGAGAATGTATGCTTATTTCTCATTACATTTAGATGAAGATAAATGCATTTCTTAAAAGATATTATGAAAAGAAATCTAAAAGAATCTGGTTAAAATTCAGGGTTTTCCCTTTTCATTCAAAAGAGGATATTTGAGATAAAAATATGAATGGTTCATTAGTTTATAGTAATCGTAATTTTAATGTTGGAAAGGTTTCTTTGATTGAAAATATTTTTTTTAGAGATTAGAAAAGCATCGTTGCTTGTATATCTTTTATTTCCTATCTAGTTAGTAATCTTATCGTTTTTTTTTTTTTTTTGAGATTAGAAAAGAATAAAAGATATAGTTTCATATGTGAAATTTTGTGTAGGAAACTATGCATATGCTGTCGTGATTACAATTATGACAATAATATTATTCAAATGTAAGATTGTTAGGCTTTTATGTGGCAAGCTTTGGGCGATTTTTAGAGAAATGAAATTATCCTAATTGCCTCTTTCTTTTAATGTCAATTAGCCACAATTGTTAAGATGAACGGTAAATGAAATGTGTTTGTGGTTATAAGAAATGTTTTCTTCTCATATGCAATCGTGTCATTTATTGTCAAAATTCTTTAAGTATTTGTTGTATTAGCTTTAAAGAGAAAAGTTCAATTGATTGCATTGGTAGTATACTTTGAGTTTTTGAAAAGTAATTTGTTGAAATTGTTTTCTTTTATTAAACTTTGTATAGATATTATAAGTTGAGACATAGTCTAAGCAATTTGACATATTCTCATACAATGATTTGAAAAGAGAATTTTTTCTTTTGTTTATGATAATAAAGTGTTTGACATGAATTTATTATGTTAAGAAAG
>NW_021501793.1:0-272 GCF_001605985.2 Dendrobium catenatum
GAAATCGCGCGGCGGGGAGGCCGGGGCCGAATTTTCAGAGCCCACAGGCGTCGGCTGCGAGCTCGCCCAGTCTGCCTAGAAGATTTCTTTTGTGGATTGGAAAAATAGGGCTTCTCGTTCGCAGAAAAGGCTAAATAGAACTAATCGGATGATTTTATTATTTAATAACCAGACAAGCGTGTCCGGTTTTAATTTAAATTTTTAAAATTGCGACACTCCAATGCTGTGTCAGACACGTGTCCATGTAGTGTCGGACGCGTGTCCGACACGTG
>NW_021501794.1:0-565 GCF_001605985.2 Dendrobium catenatum
AGGAGAGACACTAAGTTAGTGCAATACTCAGAGGGTGACTCCAAGGAGTGTACGTAGGTCAAAGTTTTATCGAACCACTATAAATCCGGTGTGTTCTTTCTTTATTTTAACTCACACATTTAATTTTCACACTCATTATTTTTTGTGGTGGATTATGTTTTGGTTTAAGTTCATGGTTTGATCAAAAAGTATTTTAAAATATCAATTCACCACCCTCTTGGTTAGCCTCAGGACTAGTTCATAAGGGTTTAACATTCCTAACATACTTTCAAGTGGTATTAGAGTGAGATTCATAAAATTAAGTTTTAAAACATTTTGAATTTTGATTTATGGATAATTTTTGAAATCATAATACTATGGAATGATATTCTATTACCCAATCACCTTTGTTTGATAATATTCCATTTGATTTTTAGAAAACTTGCATGTCAATATTTATATAATCTATCAATTATCGCATGTGGATGCTTATTAAAAATGGCTATTCTCCTCCATCACGTGAAATTAATGGAATTAAAATTGAACTTCCTTTTACTGAATGGACTTTTGATGAAAGAGATTTAAC
>NW_021501795.1:0-320 GCF_001605985.2 Dendrobium catenatum
ATTTACAAAGTGTATCAAAAGAAAAAGATGCACAAAGTGTGCCAAAAAACTGACAAGAGGCATAAAATGAGCCCACAAGGAGTATGCTTACCTTTTTTGTTTTATCCAAAGTTTAAGAAAAAAAAACCCTTGATATTTTTTATACTTGATTTTGAAAATCATGATTCCTGATTCAACAATTTGTGTATTAATATTCTATTAAATATATTTTTTGGAAGTAGTTTTGAAAAATGATTATTTTTTTCTCTAATTTATTTCTTGATTTAGATATTGAATTAAGAAGTTTTTAGCCTTTTAAAGAACTTGAGTTTGGATTATCA
>NW_021501796.1:0-227 GCF_001605985.2 Dendrobium catenatum
TATCCTAAGCAGTTTATAATAAAATTCATCCCAAGCAGTTATATATAAGCATTTTAAATTAAATCACTCAGCCACACTTGGCCACACTCTTTCTTATTTGGGGGCTAAGCAGCTGAAGCACCTGCAGCACATATATATAATTATTAATTATTTAGCCCCCTTTACTGCCCTGCACGAGTGCGGCCACCTGCAGAAAATTCTGTTAACAACCAGATCGCTCCTAACCT
>NW_021501797.1:0-204 GCF_001605985.2 Dendrobium catenatum
TTGGATTATTAGCAGTGGTGCCCAACCACTTTACTTTCTGTAGACCCTAGTTTGTAATTAAAGGGCAGTTGTCCTATAGACATTTAGTTGATTGATTTATTTATATTGATGTATTTTATTTATGTTGTGTGCCTTTAGGGTTACATGCTTTCCTTAATTTATTGGCAATTTATATGTCGATTTTTATTTTAGCCTAGATCTCAT
>NW_021501798.1:0-1653 GCF_001605985.2 Dendrobium catenatum
CAGCATATGTCCAAGCAAAGCAGTCCCTGAATTCACAAAGAAGTTCTTTCATTTCTTCTACTTGATCTTCTGGTAGAAGAGAACTAATGAAGGTTGGGCGAGGGTCTTTCTCAGTTCCCAAGTTGACTTCTTTGAGCTCGTCCATCGTAACAGCTTGTCCACCATCTTCCAGTTCTTCTGGTGCAGGCTCAGCCTCTACGGGTTGATCATCACGAGCATCAGCTTCATAAATCTCATCTATGCCACCATCATTTGATTCAATTTTCATGCATGTGATTGTCCGACAAATCTCTTTCCGGAGGAATTTTCGTTTGATGAATCCGATGCCCTTATATGCGTCTATATCCTTTCGTCGTAATGGACGTGGACTTCTTCCATACCAGAGGCCCAAGCTTGTACGGAGCTGTCGTTTGGTAGTAAGAATATTGATTTGCTTTCGTAGCATTCTTTGAATATTCTTGGTATTGAACTTAGGTAGCCTCGTAGGAAATAGTTCCTCGGAGTCGAGGAGCATGCAATCCCAGTCATGATTTTCCTCTTCACGAACTCCTGTGGAATATAACACATTCTTTGGCACAGTCCCATTTTTACGGGGAGGCAGATAGAGGGTGGCGAGTTCTTCAACTTTATGAACCTCGCGCGAAATGAGTTCCTTGAAATGTTGCAAGGGAACACGTGTGACTACGAGTACGCTATCTGAAATTGACAGACTGTCTATTCTTCTGGAGAACACACTCTGCACTGAGTTCATGTAGATGGAGTCATAGTCATAATCATCATTTGAAAATTTAACCTGCCTACTCCATTCATCCATGGACTGGCATATTTTCCGAGATTTGGCAGGCGTAACATCATTTTCATCCGTGTCACTCCCAAGATGAGGTACATGTTTCTTTTCCTTAGGAACGATTGGTGATTTGGGAAGAACCGGCGTTGCTTTCTTTCTCCCTACACGCTTCTTATCACCTTCTTGCTTGGGTTTCTTTGCAGCCTTAGAATTTGATGCTCTAGCCTCAAGAGAACTTGACGACTTTTGCTTTTTTGGCAGGAAGTACTTAGCATCTTCATAAACTGTTACTTCATGTACTGCAAAGGGCTGAATATCACCAGAAATTCTGAATTCTTCTCCTTCTCTGAGATACTTCATGCACTGGTGTAATGTTGAAGGGACAACGCCATATTCATGCAGCCAAGGGCGACCCAATAACGCCTTGAACGAAGTGTCCGCATCAATTACATGGAATTTTGCTTCCGTATGGAGTTCCCCAAATACAAGAGGAAGCATAAACAAACCAAGGGTTTTCTGCCCTTTCTCGTTGAAACCATGCACCATTAACTTGTCTTGCCCAAGATGTTCCATATCAAGGCACAACGATCTCAGTGCTTTAAGACTCATGAGATTTACGGAAGATCCAGGATCGATCAAAATTCGACTAATCACCATATTGTCGCTCTCTGCCGTAACATACAATGGGCGATTGTGATCTGCCGTTCCAAGCATCATATCATCCTCAGCAAAGGTGATGGGGGCTCATTTCGAGCTTGCAAGACTTCCGTCAAATTGCGTTCAACAAAATATGCCTCATATCTTTCGGGATCTCTGAGAGCTTGGATCAAAGTCTCTCGAAGGTCTTTAAACATCAAGAGAGCATC
>NW_021501799.1:0-273 GCF_001605985.2 Dendrobium catenatum
GGAAGAAACCAAGTCGGAGGCCGTTCAAGAAAACGACGGAGTATTTGGTGCCGGAGAGAAATTTGGTCAAAAAAGAGAGGAGGCTTCCAGTGACATCCGTGACCGGAAGGCAGAATCGCGTCGCCGGCTAAGAGCGAGCGAAGGCGGATCAAGGTTGGGTCGCTTTTTGAGCGATTGCACAAGCCTGCAGGCGGAAGTCGGACCTGGAGCGGACATTGTCGGTCTCGCAGCTGGTGCTTCTTGATTCAAGATTGAGAACAGACCAAAGATCTC
>NW_021501800.1:0-334 GCF_001605985.2 Dendrobium catenatum
CCAACCACCATCACCAACTATGGTCCTTTCTGAATCGTTGCCCGCCAACTACGGTCATTCCGACCACCGTCACCTGACTACGGTTTTTTCGACCTCCGTCACCCAACTACGGTCCTTCTGACCACCGTCATCTGACTACGGTCCTTCCGACCTACATCTCGCTTGCCGACTCCGATCCTGTCACCCAAACGAACATATCAAAACTGATTCTTCCAACTCTCAACATAGCACTCTATATGATGTATATTTGCTGCATCAAGTCAAAACCGTCCTCCTAAGATAGGGCATCATTTGTAATTGTTAAATTGAGAGGAACGAGAGGGAAAAGCTTGAA
>NW_021501801.1:0-367 GCF_001605985.2 Dendrobium catenatum
TTGGTAGGTTATTACTTTATTTATTTTTTTAAATTTTGGAATAGGAACTGAATTCTCAGGGGATCAAATTTTAACTAAAGATAATAATATGTAATGGATTTAAATTATTAATTCAATTAGAAGATAAAATAATCTCTATTCAAATACATATAATCCACATTGGAGGAATCAACCAAATTTTAATTGATCAAATAATATCGGTGGTAGTAATCAATGGAGTAATTAGGGGAATAATCAAAGAGAAAATTAGAACACTTCTCCACAACCTCTTGTTAATCCTAGGCTTAAATATCCTCTAGGATTGAATCAAGTTAATCAATTTGAAAATTAAAAAAAAAAGTATTATAAGATGTAGTTATGTAATTTG
>NW_021501802.1:0-374 GCF_001605985.2 Dendrobium catenatum
AGTCTCCTTGTTGAGGGCTCGGTAGTCTACACAGAATATCCAACTACCGTCTTTCTTCTTCACTAAGAGTACCGGACTGAAAAATGGGCGCACACTGGGCTGGATCACCTGAGCCTCCAACATCTCTGCTACAAGCCTTTCAATCTCCTCTTTTTGAGCATGAGGATATATGTAGGGTCGCACGCTGATGGGTGCTACCCCTGCTTTCAACACAATAGCATGCTCTCTAGATCTGATAGGTGGTAGCCCCTTGGGCATCTGAAACACTGTGGAGTGCTGCTATAGAACATCCTGGACCACCTCCGGTATGACTTCTGAATCCCTTTCTGCCTCCCCGTCTATTTGCTGTAGTTCTATCAAATAACCCTCTCCTT
>NW_021501803.1:0-245 GCF_001605985.2 Dendrobium catenatum
AAGGCCTCAGGTATATATGGCTATTAACAAAGCACATACATAGTGCTAAATGCTGCCTATAGTTTGTTACGCTCTTTTATAATTGTTATCTTCTTTTCTTTCATTTTAAGGCTTCACGTTTCATGCCTTTATCTGCAAAAAATTCTGTATGTTTAATTCTGTATATTGCCTTAAGTAAATAATGTTATTTGTTAAGAAGTTTGTCACATAATTTTCTAGATATGCTGAAATAGTTGATGCAAATT
>NW_021501804.1:0-313 GCF_001605985.2 Dendrobium catenatum
TATTTTATAAACCTTTATTAGTTAAATCTTTAATATTAAAGATTTAATCTATAAGCCCTCTTAAAAAGAAATTATATATATAATATTTAAATTCATATACATGTCAATTTAATCAAATTCATATGGACACCATATATATATAAGACTTAAATTAAAAAAATTTTAGTTGATAATCAAAATTCTCAACCAATAAATCAATATGAGTTACAGAAATTATCATAAGTTGAGACCCGCTTTCAAACCATAATGTCCAATCTTGTGATAATTAGATAATTAAAATGCTACTAATTTTGGAATGAATTGTAAAATTTTC
>NW_021501805.1:0-418 GCF_001605985.2 Dendrobium catenatum
TTCCCCTCTCTCTACCGCTCTTTCCCCCTTTTATTTCAACTTTCTTGTGCCTCGAAATGAATATGAATTATGTATTTAAAAGTGAAAGAATTTCAAAAGCAAAATCAATAGAACCAGTGTTCAAGCCTGAAGAAAGGAAATAAAGACAAGCGTTTCATTATTTAATTTTCAATTGATTAATTGATGTGGAGTTTGGCTTCTACTTAAAAAATTAATAATTCAACGCGCCATATGTTGTAACTTATTTTAGAAACCTCTAAAAGAGATAAGCAAGCAGGCGTAAGGATCATAACAAAGTGATATCATTTTTAAAATAGCACAATAGAAGTTTTTCTTTTTCAAGTAATTGAACATTTGACCCAATGTTTAGATAAAATTATCCTTTGAAAATTTTGTTTTGAGATGGCCTTATTAAAAT
>NW_021501806.1:0-205 GCF_001605985.2 Dendrobium catenatum
ATGACATTTGATTTTATTAGCACCTAATCTTTTGGTAAGAGCTATTGAATTTGGTGAGACTTCACGAGTATGAAGAATGAAAGAGAAATATGATTATAAAGTATGATAAAAAATATCGGTGTCCAAAAATATAGAGTGAGGGTGAGTCCTTTTTTTTTTTTTTTGATAGAAGCATAAATGCATTAAGGAAAAGAGAACGAATCAA
>NW_021501807.1:0-436 GCF_001605985.2 Dendrobium catenatum
CTCTCCATCTTTAGCAGTGTTTTATACCCTTTTCGTTAGTAGTATACTTATGCTTGACATAGGTTGTAACTACCTTTCTTCTGCCGGTTCTTTTATTCATTTCATTCTTGGATAATTCGGCCGGTATCTAAAAAATTTTTTAGAGGTCTTATTTTCCCGTTAGAAAATTAACGGGAAGATCCTTTGTACGACCTTTTTGTAAAAAAAATTCCCGTGCTAATTCGAATGTTGTAGTTATATTTTTCTTGTAGCTTGTCCAAAATCTCTTTGCCTAATCTTTAGTAATATATACAGTTACTTCTTTTAGTAACTTAATATATTATTTGGATTGGGTCCAAAAAAAATTTAAGTCTTCAAAATTTTGAACTTCTGTGTCCTTGCCAATATGTTGCATATATATATCTTTATAACTCGATATGTGGCTGGACAAATCTCA
>NW_021501808.1:0-393 GCF_001605985.2 Dendrobium catenatum
AGAAAGACAATATTTAGCATCCCTTAGCAAACTAAAGTTATCAACAGAAGGAATCAATTAACAGTATGTCTCAAGAGTTTTCACTTTATCTTAAGCATTCAAAATATTGGTTAAAAAATTATGAAAAACATTATGATTCCATAAAGTTAAAATTTCCTTTGGCCTTTTAGTTTAAACCAAAGTCTCTGCATGCTAAAGATAAAGTTATTCAAATTTAAAGGGGCATGCTAATTTCCCTGAACTAAGTCCACAAAAGTGTCATGAAGCAACCACATGTTTTGAAATCTAAATTGAGGGGAAGAATTAATATGCCTAGTATTTAAGCTAATTAACAAGGGAGAATGTTCAAAAAGAGTCCTGCTAAGATGCTCAATAGTAATAAAATTAAAATAG
>NW_021501809.1:0-316 GCF_001605985.2 Dendrobium catenatum
TTCATTTGATGAAAATGTATATATTTAATATCATTAAGAAGATGCCAGTTACTCAAACACTTTCTATCTCTTTTATTTAAAAAAGATTTTTTAAAGTAATTGTGTAGATATTTTTATTCATAATTTTGTGTTATGTTTAATTTTTAATCACATAATTTAGAATGATAGCATTATTATTATAGTATTTTTTATTATTTTATATGAAATTAGTATTTATTATGTTATCCGATTTAACTCAGGTTCAAATTTGATAGAGAACTGTGAACCTCACCATCTTCGAGTTCGTTATCCGGTCCGATTTTCAAAACCTTGCCTC
>NW_021501810.1:0-350 GCF_001605985.2 Dendrobium catenatum
AAACTCTTTGTATTTCCGTCTCCTAAAGTCATTTGCCGTAAAAACCTCATAAAAAGCTTAGAAATCCTATAACGCCTTCTCAAATTATGCAAAACTATAAATCTTCACTTCCCTATACATGGCCAACCACACCTTTTTGGGGAAATTATTGGGTTCAGACACCGGATGCCGTCCAAAGCCCAATTTTCAATGCACCACATCACCCCTACTCAGTACTGTATAACGTGGCTGCGCCTGATTGGTCTCAGAACGGTAAGCTGTGTTCGATGTCCGAACCCAATAATTTCTCCACCTTTTTGACTCTTAGGTTCCCTTATCATTACTATATGTACCCCTTCTATGTCATGCAC
>NW_021501811.1:0-249 GCF_001605985.2 Dendrobium catenatum
TGTGATAACAGACACTAAAACTGTTTTTTTTTTTTTTCTTTTATTATCAAATTTTAACTAAAACAAATAATAAGCAACAAACAACAAGATACAAGATATAATAAATATATGATTAATTATATTTCTCCTATCACTAACTAGAATCCAAGGTCCATAAGACCCTACCTCATAATTATCATTAGCACAATCCACTTTAAGCTCAATAAGGATCGTTCTTGTGACGCCCCAGGCATCCATAGTGAAAGGATT
>NW_021501812.1:0-1517 GCF_001605985.2 Dendrobium catenatum
CCTACTTAGTTATAATCTAAACAATTTATTGTTGAGCTTAAAACTTCAGAGAGCTTTCTTATTGATTTTTAAAATAACTTTTAAGTATCAAAAAATTTTGAATTAGAATTTTTTATAATAGAAAAATGCTTTTGAAAGCGTTAAGAAAGTCTTCACAAACGAAGTCTAATATTTGATTGTATCAATATTGTTGTGTGCAAGAATATTGACGGAAGTAAAAAAGGGAAGTCTATCGTCTTAGCGTTGTACGGATACCCAGCACACAAACAAAGATATTAGAATTACGAGGATATGTCTACATGGAAAAATCCTGAAAAAAGAAAAAAAACTACGGGATCATACCCAGTTGAAATAGTTCAACTAGTATTTGAATATATTACAAAAATTGTCCTTAAACTTGAGGATGCTCATACTACAAGAGTCCATAAAAGTGGATTGAACTTCATATGGGTAATAGTGGTCAGGGAGAAGTATGTTTATAGTCAATGAAAAGGTGGATATCTAGTGACAGTCGGGAAGAACTCTGGCAACGTTTGGAAAGAACTCCGACTGTGGTTGAGAAGAACTCACGCGGCTATCGGGAAAAACTCCGACTGTGGTCGAGAAGAACTCCAGTGGTGGTCGAAAAGAATTCCTACAGTGGTCGGGAAAAACTCTTGCAGTGGTTGTTGACAAAAAAAAACTCCTAAATCCTTCCCTTATTTTCTCTTCTTTTTCCTCCTCTTAGGTGAAGAATGGTGGGCTTATTTATAAATTTTTAAGAGTAGCTTAGCTTGTAAATAATGAGAAGATCAAGGGCAAGATGAGGCTGTTCAATCAAATGGCTCATAGTGATTCTCTTGATCATAAAATATTTATTAAGTATTTGAGTATCTTAACAGTGTCAGAATTTTGAGATCTAAGGCTTTTTGGATTCGTCTTACCGAGCCGTTTGATTCGATTATAAGCATGTCATATTTGAATATCATTTGGTAATCCAATTAATGTTTTGAAACTTTCAAATAGACTTTAGGCCTTTAATTTGGGCTCATTTCGATTCGGACTAAACCAAATTTAGTGCCCTTGGGTTTGTTCTTTGAGATATTTTATTTGACTATAAGCTTGTTGAAATCAGAGCTTGGATGATCCCGAAGTTAATTTTAAAAGTTTTTTATTTATATTTGCATCAAAATTTGTGCCTGATTAAGAAGATTTTTTGTGGCATATCAAATATTACTATTTCAACTAATCTACATGTTATGTAATGGCTATTTTAATGTATTTTTGTTGGCATAAATACTGGCTATTTAATTTTACATGGCATGAGCTGAGTGCTAATAAATAGTATTTTGCTTGTCGTGATTTACATCATTATGTGTTATGTATGTGAGTTGGTGACGGAAGATAGATCATGCATGTTATGTATGAACTATTCATGTTAGCCTCCACATGGGAGTCCATGATTATCATCTGCATCGTTTTTTTTCTATAATTATAATTTAGAAATTATATCATTTTGCCTCTTGAAACTATATTAG
>NW_021501813.1:0-1680 GCF_001605985.2 Dendrobium catenatum
CATAAAACTAATATAAATATTTGTTATATATGAATCACATGATTTACATGATGCATAACATAAACATTTTACGAAATGCATATAATAATGATATGTACTCGTGTCATAATATGTTATATAAATAGGGGTGTCAAAATCGAGTTTTGGGTTGGGTTCGGGTCAAACTCGAAACTGACCCGGGTTTGAACGGGTCGACCCTAACCTGACCCGGATATGTAAATTGGTCGGAAACTCAGACCCGGACCTGATCCGTCGGGTTACCAGGTTGACTCGACCCGACAAAATTACATATCCGAGTGGGCGCGCAGGCGAGCGCTCGGACACTGGCGTGGAAGCGGGCGCTCAGAGGGGTGGGGGATGCTGGCATGCAAGTGGGCGCGCAGACGAGGGTGAGCAGGGCAGCTCATTGTAAACGGGTTTCCGGGTTGACCAGCAACCTGTCGGGTCAACCCAAACTCGACCCGTTTTTCAAACCGGTCGAATTCGAGAACTCAATTCTGACTCGTTTTTCAAATGGGTCGAATATGAGAACCCAAACCCGAGGTTGGGTCCAACCTGAAATTTTCGGTTTTGATCAGATTTCATGCCGTGTCAAATATTGACACCCCTATATATAAATTATTTTGTAACTACTAAGTGTAAGATTAATAGAGCTTACTAATCACTTTCAACTATGTTGCTGATCAATGCTATTAAAATATATAGTTGTATTAATATTTATTGATCATATAGCATATTAATATTTCATTTATTGTTACATATTTTTATAGTTATATATTTATACTAATAGTGATTGAATGATTAAATGAATATTGTTCATATTTTTTCTGCTGGGCAAGAAAAGCAATACATCTTAAGTTAATGGAAGAATTAGCACATCTTTAAGAACCACTTGCAGCATTATCTCAGCTCCTCTTTATAAGGCCTTGCAGCTTCTTTTAAATTTTGGTCATGGAGGATGAGTTTACGCCCTTTGCTCCTTAGATGGTCTTGTTCCTTCTCAGGCAACCAAGATCAATCTTCTTTTTGACACATCTATGATTTGACGGGTTTTTGGCTGTTGTCTGAGTACATCATCTTTTTATTTTAATTTCTTTAGTTCTTAATTTTTTTTTTTAATGTTTTCTCCTGTGATTTTTTCCCTGCGTTTAGAATTTAGAATCTTGAGCATTGCTAGTTGTGTTTTGAGCTCCTTAGGGCTTCTTCAACGGAACTTCAAATATGTTTATGGCGTCATTCGGTTGATCTAGCCGAACGTCAAATCTTCCTCTATTTGCTTGTGGGTGAACATTGCGACGCTAATATTGACGTGTCACTGTTCACCTACGCGATTTTTCTGTTTCAACCGGATTTGACGAAGAAACGCGCGAAAGAGGATAAATACGGATACCTTCCCAGAAGAGTGCAAAATGGAGTTCGATTGGAGAAGAATCATGATATTTTTGAGTTTCACTGCATTTTGGAGCAAAAAATGAAATTTTCGGTTGAAGATGCCCTTAGCGAACAGACTATCATACCGAGTTGTATGCTTTACAATATAATTTTCTTTTTATAAAATAAAAATTTTGCTTGTCCCTTAATTTTGCTGAAAAAAAAAAATCATAAAAAAATAATGATACTCCTACCAAGTTAAAAGTGGTCAAATCATTGCTCCACTAATAATTTCTTCAACCATTTGAA
>NW_021501814.1:0-272 GCF_001605985.2 Dendrobium catenatum
GTTTGTAAATATTTAGCGACGCGAGCCAAACCGGCGGAGGAAAATCCGACGGAAATGCTACAGAAAGTGAGGATTTCTGTCGGATTTCACATGTTACCGACGGATACAGTCCACCGGTAACGGTGTGTTTTCCTGTAGTGTATGAATGAACAGTGTCTCGCATGAGCGCCGAATAGAGGGGGCCAGGACGAAGGCCTCCAAGAAAGACCCCTCTCAGTAATTCAGGATCTACTCCTAAAATTTGTCGAGCTTCAGTGGAAAATCGCTGAAAA
>NW_021501815.1:0-383 GCF_001605985.2 Dendrobium catenatum
GATCGCGTCGATGACTTTTTAGTTATTTCATGTATTTTTTTTTTAATTTTGTTATTTATCTTTTATTATTATGTTGTAATTGTTTTTTTGTTTTTACCCCTTAAAGGGAGGTCGTACGTAAGCCCTGATGGCATTGTTGTCTTTTTATTTTCTTGAGTCCTTGTACTTGGCTATTTATAGCACTATGTTCTCTTTGAAAAGTAATGAATGAATATTATGAAAAATTTCTTGCACTTGTGTGTTTGGAGAGAGTTTGAGAGTTCTTGGAGAGATCCCTAGGAGAGGGAAAACGGACCACCCACCAACTTTGGAGACGGCCGTGTTCGTGGTTCTACCTTCCCTATCATTTTTTTTTCCTTCTCCTTCCTTCCACAACTAGCCAC
>NW_021501816.1:0-291 GCF_001605985.2 Dendrobium catenatum
AATGATCTTTCTTTATTAGATTTAGATGAGAAATTGACTTTTAACCGGACACAATGGAGAAAAAGGATTTATGTAGCTGACCCCACGTAGTGGGACAAAGGCTTGATGTTGTTGTTGTTTTATGACCACTTGATCAATCAATTTCATAACTCTTAGGCTTTGTTTGTGATAACTTTCTTATTATATTTTAAAGTAATTTTTTAAAAAGTTACTTTAGAAAGCAATAAGAATTCAAAAAATAGAGTTGTTTTTTTTAATTAATTAAAATTTATTTATTTGAGCTCTACACTC
>NW_021501817.1:0-302 GCF_001605985.2 Dendrobium catenatum
TTAATTATTAGATAATTGATATGTGCTAGAAAGGGTTATCTAGGGGGAGACAAATTATTGCGTCCGGACACCTGACATGCGGACATCCAATCCAGAGATGCCACATCACCCGGATGCACTGGGTCTCGGTATTTTTGAGTGACGTGGCGTATTTTTATTGGTGTCCGGACGAATCCGGACACCAGACACAATAATTTGCCCTAGGTGGAAGAGTCCCCCCAACCATTGCTTAACATGGAAAAAAAAGTATCTTTGATGAAAGGAAAAACAAAAAACAAAATTTTTTATGCTTTTGAGTTCTT
>NW_021501818.1:0-1289 GCF_001605985.2 Dendrobium catenatum
TTCTTAATTCAAAATCAAACATTTGAAACTTTCAAAAATCAATTTTAAAAATTAAATTCAAACACATTCAATTCAAAATCAAATCAATTCAAATTCAAAACTTTCAAATCTCAATTTTCAAAATTTAAGCCTGATCCTCTGTGTAAAGCAAATTTCCTCTACATACGATCAATTTGAGCCCGATACTCTGTGTAGAGCAAGTTTCCTCTACATACGATCAATTTGAGCCCGATCCTCTGTGTAGAGCAAGTTTCCTCTACATACAATCAATTTAAGCCTGATCCTCTGTGTAGAGTAAGTTTCCTCTACATACGATCAATTTGAGCCCGATCCTCTGTATAGAGCAAGTTTCCTCTACATACGATCAATTTGAGCCCGATCCTCTGTGTAGAGCAAGTTTCCTCTACATACGATCAATTTAAACCTGATCCTCTATGTAGAGCAAGTTTCCTCTACATACGATCAATTTAAACATGATCCTCTATGTAAAGCAAGTTTTCTTTACATACGATCATTCCAGACCCGATCATCTGTAGAGCAAGTTTCATCTACCAATGATCATTCCAGACCTCATCCTCTATATGGAGCAAGTTTCCTCCATATAGGATCATTCCAGACTCGATCCTCTGTGTGGAGTAAGTTTCCTCCACATATGATCATCCAGACCCGGTTCTTTGTGTAGAGCAAGTTTCCTCTCCACTAGACCGTTCGCTAGTGGTGGAGCATGCCCTCTGTGGCACCACCCTGGCATTTAAGATGAGGATTAGTGGTGGAGCGTGCCCTTCATGGCGCCATCCTAATTCGTATCCGTTGGTGGTGGAGCATGCCCTCTGTGGCACCACCCTGGCATTTGAGTTGAGGATTAGTGGTGGAGCGTGCCCTTCGTGGCGCCATCCTAATTCCTATCCGCTAGTGGTAGAGCATGCCCTCTGTGGCACCACCCTGGCATTTGAGTTAAACGATTAGTGGTGGAGTGTGCCCTTCGTGGCGCCATCCTAATTCGTATCCGATAGTGGTGGAGCATGCCCTCTGTGGCACCACCCTAGCATTTGAGTTAAACGGTTTGTCACGACCCGACCCGAGACGGATCCCGCCCCGCACCAGGCCACGACCAGCTTAACGAACTAACCAGGATCTGGCTTTGGAATTTTCTTACTGAACTGAATCTTTCAAGTATTATACAAAACATGCCAGAGCTACTAAAAATATCAAATGCAGCGGAACAAATCATATATATTTTTTCTTTCTTTTTCTCAAAATAATCATCTACAAATACAGTACATGGCTGA
>NW_021501819.1:0-871 GCF_001605985.2 Dendrobium catenatum
TAATATCTTTAGAATTTGTCAAAGGATTCAAAATGTGCCACTTCATACTTTATTTAGAGAGATCCAAGGTCTATAAGGAAGGTTCTCATAAAAAATATAAAAAGCACAATATTAAATAACCCAAATTTTGGACTACTATAGAAACTTGTCATGCTTTGATAGGTACTGAGAATGACTTATGTTTTAATTCCAACTCCGCAACCTCAAGGCTAGTCCTCTTATGTTGAGTGATTAGGGGATAGTGCATGGAGCCGAGTCAATTGATGGGTTCGATGAAGTGATTGTTTTTAATGAGTTCCATTGCAGCACTTGCGACATATTGGATGGAGTACTTGAAATCCCTTGAAATGTGGGTGGAAAAGTCTTATTGTGTTGTGTTGGTAGTGGACCGCATGGCCAGGTGAGTGCGAGGAGGTGAGCTTGAGTCTTCAAGGGATGATCTTTCCATGCAGCTAAGTAAAAGAGGTCCATCGATGAGTTACTACCTGGGGTGACAATGACTTGTTTTGGGCTTGTACTTCTTAAAAGAAGAGCAAGTCCAATCTCATAAGATCCCATGTCAAGCCATTCTTCTTCCTTGAGAAGAGTTTTTCATCAGTTAGCTTTACTAACTTGGGCAAGGTGACCCTTAGGTTATTCTTCAATGTCAAGGTCAATGAGGTAGGAGTTTATTCATTGTAAACTATGAGCTACTTATTGAATACTAGAGATGGTACATGCAAGTGTGCACTAGTGATATTTGTCACGACCCAACCCGACCGGGACGGATCCCGCTCGCATCGGGTCGTGAGGCCGGAACTTTCAGACTGACTGAACTGATTCCAGGATCTGGCATTGGAATTTGTTTCAGAACTTTCTTCCAAACATACAG
>NW_021501820.1:0-240 GCF_001605985.2 Dendrobium catenatum
GTTGCCGTCACTTCGGGTAGCTGTTCAGTATGATCTAACAGAAGAACAAAATGCTCGCCTACGAATGGAAGAGCTTGATGCGTTGGATGACGTCCGACTCCAGGCTCAACAAAATTTAGAGATTTATCGAGCAAAGATGGTAAAATCTTTTGACCGTATGGTACGCCCTCGAGCATTTCAAGAAGGAGAATTGGTCCTAGTGTTGAGAAGACCCATTATCCCACACCGAAGGATTGGTGG
>NW_021501821.1:0-238 GCF_001605985.2 Dendrobium catenatum
AGATCGTGGAGTGGTGTTATCTTCAGAATGTCTTTCTCGGATGGGGCGTTTCATTAGTGATACATAGGGTCGTATTTCTTTCATATCCAAGTGGTTAGATATTTGTACTCGAGACCCATCGAAAGGTTGGATTAGCGATTTCTTTTTAATGCAAAATGACTGAAATCTTCAAGAAAAATGGAGAAAGTTGAAGGAGTTACCTGTTCCCCTTCATATTGGAGCAGAAGATTTATTGAAG
>NW_021501822.1:0-752 GCF_001605985.2 Dendrobium catenatum
AAAATTATCATTTAAATTGAGAGGGAGTGATTGTAATAAAGTGAATAAAAACATACACACACACATAAGGAGATCATAAAAAAATTTATACTGATCGTACGGGACGATATCAGTTCGTACGGTACAATCAGACAGTTATCTCCTATTAAGATCACATGGAACGAATATGAACTGGCCAGAAAAATTTTCCAAGTCCTATTCATCCAGGATCAAATTAAAAATCGTCCGGGATGATTTTTTCTCTGTAAGATTTTCTTCCAATTGAAATTAAATTATCGTACAAGATGATTTGCTCTCTGTAAGATTTTCGTCCAGACGAAATTAAATATCGTCCAGGACGATTTGCTCTCTGTAAGATTTTCATCCAGACAAAATTAAATATCATCCAGGATGATCTGCTCTCTGTAAGATTTTCATCCAGACGAAATTAATTATCGTCCAGGACGATCTGCTCTCTGTAAGTTTTCGTCCAGACGAAATTAAATATCTTCCAGGACTATTTGGTCTCTGTAAGAATTTCGTCCGGATGAACCAATTTTCATCCAGACGATACAACCAACTTAGAACGGGTTTTCTGTAGTTTTTGGAATCCACCTTGTAATAACCGTTCGTACCGGACGAACTTGGTTCGTACGGGACGATCAGCTTGTACGAAAACATTTCGTAAACATATACAAAGAGGTTTGTTTCAAGGCTTTTAAGTAATATCGTCCACGACTATCCACGATCGTACGGGACGATCCACTGCGTAC
>NW_021501823.1:0-295 GCF_001605985.2 Dendrobium catenatum
GGGTAGAGAACCCTTCGGCTATTCACACTCTCCTAGTGTGGGCAGAGAATCCTTCGTCCTTTCACACTCTCCTAGTGTGGGCAGAGAACCATACGGCTGTTCACACACTCCAAGTGTAGGCAGCGACCCCTTCGGCTATTAGTACTCTCCAAATGTCGGCAGTGAACCGGATCTCCTTGACAGATATTCTCACAAGAAATCTAGAAGGAAGAAGGAAAAGTGTGAAGTAATTCTAATTCACAAGTAGAGATTCTTATTTTTAAACTCCAATTGAAGCCTTCACGCTCCAGTGGTA
>NW_021501824.1:0-301 GCF_001605985.2 Dendrobium catenatum
GTAAAAATATTTTGTTTTGAATGTTAAGTGACATGTATGTGTTTTAAAAGGTGATTGTGTGATTTGGAAAAGTGAAAGGTGTGTGTTTTAAAGTGTGATTTGTGAATGTGGGTGCTAAGGGAGAAGTGTATGTTTGAAAGTTAAAGATGTATGGTTTTGAGAAGTGAAAATGTTTGTGTTAAAGAATGGTTGGTTTGCGAAAATAAGGAAGATAAAAGTAAAGTATCTCTTTCTACCTCTTTTTCTTTCCCCCTTTCTCGTGCCTCGGGATAAATGTTGGAAAAGTACAAAGTGTGTTTTC
>NW_021501825.1:0-357 GCF_001605985.2 Dendrobium catenatum
TGCTAGATTTGTGTTCGAGGTGAAAGGGATATGGGAGATTTGTGGTAGTTCAATGTGGTTGATGAATGAAATTCCGGTGAAGCATGCTTGGTGTTAAGATTTTGAGCATTTCCTGTCACATTGGTTGGAGTATAGTTGTTAATATGAAGAAGAGCTTGTAGGAACTGGGCAGCTTGAGTGATTTAGTAGGGAATGTTTAGGGCTGACGCATTTTGTATTGGATATGGTTTCCTTCTTTAAAAAAAATCAAAGGCTCAATAATGAAGAAATTTGAGGGTCTTCAAGCAGGGAAGGGAGATAAGATTCGGACCCTGCTTCTTTATTGTTAGCTTTCTTCGACATTTCACGTTTATTTGG
>NW_021501826.1:0-245 GCF_001605985.2 Dendrobium catenatum
ATCATTTTTAATTTTCGTCCTCATCAAATTTCTTCTTCTAAATTAATCTTCAATAGTGCTCCTTTTGAAAATGTATTCTTTTTTAATCATAATAAAATTTCATTAGTTTTTAGGTTTAGGCTTCCTTTGGAACTATTTTTTAATTTTTGTTATAAAATTTTATTTTAAGAACCAATAAAAAAAATAGTCCCAAAAAAAAGACATTAATAATGTCATTTTTTTTTTTTTTTGGGAAATTCCTTAAT
>NW_021501827.1:0-365 GCF_001605985.2 Dendrobium catenatum
CTCAGTATTTGCTCAGGATTTGCTCGGTATTGCTAGGTATTGCTAGAAAAAACTTGGTACAACTCAGTATTTGCTTAAGATTTGCTCAGTATTGCTAGGGATTTGCTCGGTATTGCTAGGTATTTGATCGGTATTGCTAGAAAAAACTAGGTACAACTCGGTATTTGCTCGGTATTGCTAGGTATTTGAAATATATCCAAAAGATGATGATGTTGTTCAGCTCGTCAAGGATTTAAAAAAATGCATGTGCGAGAACCCAAAAAACAGCGGGTCGAGTCAGCGACTTTTCTTCATGCTACGTGGCGCTAAAACATTGGTGGCCGAACGTAGAGGAGCATACGTTCACCAGACCAAATAAAAGTTCG
>NW_021501828.1:0-320 GCF_001605985.2 Dendrobium catenatum
TCGAGGAAATTGACCTCGAAAAGTGAGGTCAACAAATGGACCCCCAATAAGCATGATAAACTTACCAAGTTTATCGTGCGTATTGGAGTTGACCGAAACAATCAACTGGATCCAAAATTGAAATTGAAGATCTGAATATATGAATTGAATGAATTTTGGGTTTTAATAGAAGATCAGAATGAAAAGTTGATAGAGTTTCGAGTTGATTCATTGATTTTGAAGTTAATGTCGGTATTGATGCTTTATCAAATAATAACTAAAAATATTAGTATCATTTGGTAAATTCAAGATTTGAAAAAGTTGAATGTGGTTTGGCACGA